>NC_041407.2:18587500-18887500 GCF_900747795.2 Erpetoichthys calabaricus
CTCTCACTAGTGTGGTGGGCTGTGAACACGTGGTCACTGGCTCAAAGGTAAACGCTTTGCATGAGCTAAATGGAGTGCCCCATCAGTCTGACGGTGCAGAGCTCAAACTAACAAGTGTCACACACGTGCGCATGGGAGGCAGCTAAAGGGCTTGAGTGAAGGCAGTTCTGAGGCATGCCGGGATGTGGCAGAGTGCACTGACTCTTTTTCTCCCTTACCTGTAGACCATTCACGGGAGATTCCACCTGGCTCTCTTGACGTCACTTCCGGGACCGAGCCAATGGAAGAAGACCTTACCGGCTCTGGCCCCTGTGATGTCACATCCGGGCTTGAACCAATGGCTGAAGAACATGAGCCAGATCCCTATGACCTCACTTCCTGTCTTCCCCTTTAAAAGTCTACACCTTTTCCCTATTCCCTCAGTCTTGTTTTGGACTCTGTTGTAAGCACATCAGTGCTATATTTAAAGAAATGCAATTTTGCAGCCAGGAGAACAGATTATACGGGCGGCTGCCCCAAACCTTTATCTGAGTATGTCTCATTATTGTGACACAAGACTAACAGGTATGAGCTGTGACAAGACATTGAAGGTGCTGAACCTATATGTAGGACTGAAATGTTTATATTACGAAAAGAATTAGGACATTGGATCCCAGCCATTACTTTAAAATGAATTCTGTAACAAGAACTTGTTGAAGGCAGGTTTCACGCAGATGTTAGGAGTTTTCTCTTCACACAAAGAACCACAGAAACATGGCACAAGTTACCAAGTAGTGTGGTAGAGAACAGAACTTTAGGGACTTTCAAATCTCAATGTGATATTATTTTGGAGCATCTAGCTGAATAGGATGGACGAGCTTGTTGGGCTGAGCGGCCTGTTCTTGTCACAATTTTCTAAGACAACTCAGCAAGGAACATCACAAAGACGGCAGCTAGAATTTTTAAGAAACAGTGGAAGTGAAAAGCACTGAAGGGTCAAACTAGACCAAAAGGAACAAACATAAGTTTAAAAAAAGTGAAACCGCCTCTTCTGCTGAAATCAAGGCTCAGTACCACTCTACAACCGAGGGCCCATAAAGAATTTGAAGTTCCTTCAGCGTTATACCTTGCATTCATTATAACCGCCTTCACTTATCTATAAAAAAAAAAAAACTGAGAAATGCATTAACCCAATGGCCCTTTGTGCAGACATTTAAACAAAAATGGTTTTCTGGCACGCGGCGACACTCCAAAAACTCACATTTCACAAGACGTATGTGCTTGCCATAACTCAGAACTGAATCCAGCTTTGTCTCCCAAGATCAAACTATGTACAATTTACGACCGGCTGCCGCTCTACAAAGCTTCTGAAATAATGTTTGTTTCTCAACTTGCCAGGCCATCAATAATCAGAGACCTGAATGAAATGTTTAAGTAAAGCGCCTTTCTTTTTCTCTCTTCTTTTTGCAAAATGAGCAAGTTCCTTAGCATTTCATGAACTTTAGACAGACCTGCCAACTCAGAATGCTGCCATCCTTACTCATTTCTCCCCCATTTCGACTCATCTTGTTTTAATAAGTGTTCCGAAAGCCTTGAGAATGCATTCTTTGGCCGGGCCAGGAAAAGTAATATGTTTCTCTCACACAGTCTTTAGGAGTCTGGCCTGGTTTAGTCCATCCATCCATCCATCCATCCATCCATCTTTCCAACCATCCATTCATTTCTTGAACACATGCAATCTATTGTATGATGAAGGTGACATGAAGTCAGTGCCTTTCCCTTCAAAATCAGGTGCCAAACAGAAAACAATCCTGGACAGGATGCCAGTTCATCAGTGAGCACTTCCATTCACAGACCTCCGCTCATTCATACAAGGTGCCAATTTATAGTGGCTAATTAGCTTAACATATGCATTTTTGGAAATGAACCTGTCTTGCTGAAACTGTGAGGCAGACATGTTAACTGTTACTGTTTGTGGTGAAGGGCACAACATAAAATCAAAAAGCTGTTGGTCTCATCTCCAACAATAAATCACAATCCAAAAACAATTTTTCTGTATCTGTAAAATGGTGTTCCATGCTCAGTCGTCTTCTAGGCACTCCACCAGCCCTCCTCTGTCCAGCCGTCCATTTATATTGGCCCTTGCCTGGATGGGATGGGACTTCATTGTCCCCCTCCCCTCGGGGTGGGGCTAAGCATCTTCTCCTTGTGAGTGCTGTGGAGAAAACAGGAGATACAGTAAGCAAGGGGACTCCCTCCTGCCTTGGTCTGGTATCAGTGGAACTACCAGAGCCTTCCAGGTGGTCCCTAGGCACCCTTAAGCATGACAATACATAGACTTCTTGACAGAGAAAGCCCCAGTCAGTTCGGATGGGCTGCAACACTTCCAGCATCATCACACTGAGCACTGGAGCACCGCAGGGTTGCGTGCTTAGTCCACTGCTGTTCATCCCTGCTGACTCACAACTGCACAGCCACACATAACACCAACCATATCATCAAGTTTGCGGATGATACAACGGTACTGGGACTGATTAGCAGGGATGATGAAACAGCACTCAGAGATTAGGTGGAACAGCTGTCTGCATGGTGTGAAGACAACAATCTATCTCTCAATGTCGACAAGTCAAAAGAGATAATCGTGGACTTCAGAAAATCACGTCCTGCCCACATCCCACTTAGCATCAACGGTTTAGATGTGGAGACTGTTAGGAGTACCAAGTTCCTCGGTGTGCACATAACTGAGGAACTTATGTGGACACATAACACCTCACCATTAAACAAGACAGCCCAGCAGAGACTACACTTCATCGAGGTGACTGAAGCGAGCAAGTCTTCCTCCTTCCATCCTCACCATGTTCTACAGAGGCACCATTGAGAGTGTTCTGACCAGCTGCATCACGGTCTGGTATGGCAACTGCAACATATCCGACCGCAAGTGCCTGGAAAGGATAGTGAAGACAGCAGAGAACATTATTGGTGTGGCTCTCTCTTCACTACAGGACGTATTTTACAAACACAATGTCCGCAAGGCTTGCAGCATTGTGCAGGACCCTTTACACCCCTCACATGGACTTTTCACACTTCTGTCATCCAAGATAAGATACTGCAGCATCAAAGCCAGATCTGCCAGGCTGCAGGAGAGTTTTTACCCCCAAGCTGTTAGACTCCTTAACACCAGGCTGCCCCCTGGGACCTTTCACACGGCCTCAACCTCCTCGAAAAACAGAACTTTTATACATGTGAGCCACTGTCCTGCAAAGACGAGTGTGCAGGTAGAGAAGAACTGAAAACCTCATACTGACCTTTAAGGATTTTGACACTCTTGTTATCCTTCTGCTGTGAAACATTCTGACCTGTCATTGTTTACACGTCTTAAACAACTATTATCATACACTGGTCATCTCTGTATCATTTATAGCTATTATTTATTATTTATCCACATTACTAACCGAGAATGCTAAACCGGATGATGGACGCAGGCACATCCGGCCATGGGCCGTAGCTGCAAAAAGACGTACTGCGCAGGCGCAAAAAGAGTCCGCGAGAGTCGGCTGAGGAGCCGAGAAAGGCGGACAAAAGAGGGCGAGAGAGGCGGATGAGGGGCCGCGAGAGGCGCAGGCGCAAAAAGAGTCCGCGAGAGTCGGAGAAAGGCGGAGAAAAGAGGGCGACAAAGGGCGGATGAGGGGCCGCGAGTGGCGGACAAGACCACAGAAAAAAGGAGTGAGCACATACAAAAAGGAGAAATGAGGCGCAAAGTCAACGCAGGAAAAGCACGAAACACATTGCACACGAAACTAGACCCGGAAAAAAAAAAAAAAAAAAAAAAAAGAGGCCCCCGCACAACAGCAAGGCACCCCCCCCCCCCTACAGGCACCGGACGGAACACACACCAAGAGGGGGATTCAACAAGCCCATGGAACACAAAAAAAAGAACACAAAACCACCCCACAGACCCTACAAGCGAGGGACGGGACACACACAAAGAGGGGGATTCAACAAGACACAGGAACACAAAAAGAAAGAAGACGCTCGCGCAACAACAATATTCAAACAATCCCCCCCCCCCCCCCCCACGCACATCCATAAGAAGTCACACCCAAAGCCACATATTCTAAAGTGAACATCAACACCTTCACACTAGACAGCATAGGTGTCAGCATTGGTGGATCTCCTTACAATAAAGCACTATTAACCGTTCAACTGCAGAAAAGGAAACATATTAACAGTGACTGCGACCCTCCTTATTACTTATCCATATTTCGGATGCTGAGAAAGAAACAAGTCATGAATACACGGTCACGGGTACAAAACGAAAAGGAAAGGATAACAGGAACAAACACACGAACACGAAAGAAACAACAAAATAGACGGCTATGCAGCATAGGTGGATCTCATTACAATAAGGCACTATTAACCGTTCAAACCGCAGAAAAAGTCTCCATATTAACAGTGAGTGCAATACTCCTTATTACTTATCCATATTTCTAAAAGAAAAAATGTCTCGACTCCAAAAACGCAAAGCTCAACTAAAGCTTCTAACTAACGATGTACCTAAAAGTAAAAACTTTATGAACTGCGTTAGATCCTACAATAGTTCATTTGCTTTTAGTAAATATCAGGCCACCAAAAGGCAATGGCCATACTGCTTTCCCATATGTGCACAAATACTGCATCGCATTGGAACAGTGCACCCTGAAACAAATCAACAACGCAAATATGCACAAATCTACATCCTGGATCCACATGACGCAAACTATCAATCAAAGTGCTGCATCGCAACAGGCACGGATTCAAAACGAAACACCTCCCGTCTCAGACATACGTTAATGGCAAGGAAGGCTACAACGGGCGTCTCACACAGCACAGGCAAATCGATTACAGCTCCAAAACAACACGTCCCAAATACTACACATGCAACAACGCGCCTCTCAAACGGCACAAGCAAAACATACACCGGGAAAATTCATTCGGATTAATGAATGTCATTTGCAATCATTGTCATTCAGTTCACTTCCCTGAAGAAACAACTGGCAATACGAGTAATACATTTTGACGTTGTTGTCAAAAGGGTCAAATTAGACTGCCTTCTTTACATTCATATACTGAATATCTACAGAAGATTCTAACTGACGATGTACCTGAAAGTGAAATCTTTATCAACTACATTAGATCCTACAAATCGGTATCCACTATGAACATTAACGGTAGCACTGCACGTGACATCCGTCTTCAAAAAATGTTGTTTATTGATGAATGTTCAATGGCATGAAGTCACTTACTCAACACCATTCATAAACTTCTACAAACGTTTATGAATAATAATATTCGATTTGGAGGAAAGGTACTTTTATGAGGAGGAGATTTTAGACAGTGATTAGCTATTCTTCCAGATGCCATGCACTCAGCTATTGTTCAGTGCACCTTAAAATACGCAGACAATTGGCATTGCTTTCAAAAGATACAGTTAGTAAAAAAGATACGATGTCCAGAACCAGATCATAACAATTGCTTATTACAACTGAGAGATGGTACACTCACCAATACAGATGGACTTCAGCCACATATTATTACAATTCCTCAAGCCTTTATATGCAACGACTTAGTTACAGAGAGATTTGGAACAGCAATCTCATTAGACCAAATGCCCCTTTTAACACAACGCACTATATTATGTCCAAAAAATATTAATGTGGAAAACATAAATACCCAAGTCATTCCATTACTTCCTGGAGAGACACAACTCTTTCTAAGCTCTGACAAACTTCACTCTGATCACGATAATGACCATCTTCATTGACCTTACAAGTTCTGACCTGGAATTATCTTTTACACTTAAACGGCGTGTACAAAGAAATTTTCCAATAAACCTTTACACTGTGCCACACACTTTATTGTTTGCTTTCTATTTGCATCATCTACACCGTCACACTATTCTATATCTCATTCATACATCACGCTCTTTGTCATTCCCAACACCAGGGGTTGGCGAGCGAAGCGAGCAGGGGGCGGAGCCCCCTAGTTTATTATATTACATATCTTACACATCAATATTGCAGCTACTTCTTCGTCTTTGTCTTGTCTTTGTGCAATGTCTTGTTTGTGTTTTAATTTTAATTTAAATTTTAATTGTATTTTTAAATTATTATTTGCACGTCATGTTGTTACACTGTGGACCCTGAGCTTCGCAATTTCATCTATCTGTATACTTGTATATGGTTGAGATGACAATAAAGTTCACTTTGACTTTGATATATATTTATATATATATATATATATATATATATATATAGGGCGGCACGGTGGCGCAGTGGTAGCGCTGCTGCCTCACAGTTAGGAGACCCGGGTTCGCTTCCCAGGTCCTCCCTGCGTGGAGTTTGCATGTTCTCCCCGTGTCTGCGTGGGTTTCCTCCGGGCGCTCCGGTTTCCTCCCACAGTCCAAAGACATGCAGGTTAGGTGGATTGGTAATTCTAAATTGGCCCTAGTGTGTGTGCTTGGTGTGTGGGTGTGTTTGTGTGTGTCCTGCGGTGGGTTGGCACCCTGCCCGGGATTGGTTCCCTGCCTTGTGCCCTGTGTTGGCTGGGATTGGCTCCAGCAGACCCCCGTGACCCTGTGTTCGGATTCAGCGGGTTGGAAAATGGATGGATGGATATATATATATAGTATATATAATATACATAGATTGTCACACACATGCGCTTGGAGGGCAGTCTTGGAGCTTAACTGAGGGCATGATGAAAAGTTGGGGGTTGACGAAGTGCACTAATGTCTCTTCTTCCTCTTCTACAGATCGCCAGAACAGAAGCCCACCTAAACTACAACCAGTTCCTGCATCCCCTTCCTAACCACGCCCTCCTACTGACTTCACTTCCGTCGAGCCTCCTTATGGACCCTCCTCTTCCTTTCCTCCACCTATAAAAGTCAACATCCTCACCTTACCAGTCAGTCCTGTTATTTTGACTTAGAAGTGATTGTGTTACGATATACAGGTGGGATACTCAAATCTTTCCTTGTTTGTTTTCTTGTCTTACAACTTACATATTACAGTATATATATATTGTGAGAGATTGCCGGCAGTGTATCTCGGCCAATACCCCCAAGCCACTATGTGGAATCCTCCCTGCAATATGGAGGTTCCCCGAATTCCCGCAGGGCATCATGGACATTGGAGTTTTCCTTCACAGCCCTGCTGGATACCATGGGGGCCGCCAGGGGACGCTGCAGGGAGGCACAAGGAGTTATATTTTCATTATAGCCCGGAAGTACTACCTCGTCACAAGGACGGAAGAAATGAAGTATTTCCGGGCTGAAGAAAAAGAAGAGTTTTTGATCTGACCCGGAAGTGCTGGGAAGTCACGTGGACTGATTGACAGAGGCATTTCCGGGTCAAGGACTTTAAAAGGACTATGGGAAACCCCAGCAGACTGAGCCGAGTTGGGAGGAAGGGTGACTGAGCTGCTAGGAGTGGAGGATTAGTGTATTGTGTTATTGAGTATTGAATTATTATTGAGTATTGTGGAGAGGAGGTGCTTTGTGCACATTATTATAAAAATAAATAATATTGGACTTTTACCTGGTGTCTGACGTGTGGTCTGAGGGTTCAAGGGGTCGACAGAGCCCCTATCTGTCACAATATACATATATATATAATTCATATATTTAAATATGTATTGTCACACACGTGTGATTGGGAGGCAGCTAAAGGGCCTGAATAATAGTAATACCACGCCAGACCAGGGGGTGATGAGCTGCACTGACTTTCTCTCTCAGTCCTCTGCAGACCATCAATGGGAAATCCTGTTCGCAACCAGCGCCTATGATGATGCCACTTCCGGTACCAGTGCAACTGACGACATCACTTCCGATCCCGACAACATCACTTCCAGTTCTGGTCCTGATGACGTCACTTCCTGTCCTGGCCTTTAAAGCTTCAGTTCTGTTTTGGATTTAAACCTTTCAAGAACTCAATACGATTTACCCGTTTTGCAGCCAGGGCACAACATATGGGTGGCTGCCCCAAACCTTTTTGATATCTTTGGACTATTCTTGTGACAATATATAATATGTATATGTATGTATGTATGTGTAGCTTGACCACCCAAACATGTGAGAGATGAGGCCATATTACATAGAATGGATGCTCCTTGGCAAACAATTGCCCTCTTACAGTTCTACTATACTACAAGTGCAATGCCACCTACCAAGCTGCTGGTACAGAAGGTTTAGGCATAACCCTAACAAAAATGCAGTTTCCAAGTTTTAAAATGATATCCTTCAATTTGTTTGGGGGCATTTTGGTTGCAATGTAGTTATGCATAAGTTGCAGGGTGTATAAAGGGCTTAGCGATGGCATGTTCTATATAAGGCACTATATCAAAGAAACTCTGACTCTTATATAGACCGGCATTTCTTTTTAGACTTTGCATCAGAAGAAACAAACCTTTTATAGCCATCTGTCATTGTTGCAGTTCAGGTTGTCGTGAACATGAACACTGTTGTAGTCACTGCGCATTAAACTGCAGTCATTTGCAGATTACCTAAATCCTTAAACATTCCAGAACCCAGGAAACAATTCAACATAATTGTCACCCTTCAGCGTTCACATAACAACATTCGATGTCAATAAAGATCTTGCTTCAAAAAAAGACTCCGAGATCCAATGAAAGTGCTGCTCTGGTAAAGTGTGTGTGATGGACACACTGCAGCCTAAACTCTTTGATAGCTCGGCTAAGATACGCTTCTCAGATGACCAGATAGCATTCTAGCTAAACAGCTGTGCAGGAGCCATTGCACTGAGCTGGGGGGGGGGTTATGGGGTTGGGGGAGATTTGAATGAGGAGGGCTTCAGAAGGCAACAGGTGGAGGCGTGTAATTTCATTGGCTGGCCAGCCGCCACCAATTGTTATTCCTCAGTGTCGGGAGGCTTTGCTGTCGATTCTGGAGCGTGGCCAGCTCTGCGCATGTGTTTCTGTTACAGAATAATTCGAGACTTGTTGCTATGTCTCAAGTTTATCCAGGCGATCGTAAGGTTGGGATTCCTGGCACTTCCCAGAGCCAGAACACATGTTTGTGGGATACAGGGAACGATTGGAGGGAGAGTCTCGGGGGAGACATTAGAAATTCAATATTAGCTTTGTGAAATTGGTATTAATTAACCACAGGGCTCTCTTTGAATCATACAGCTGGTGATTGTATTTATTTATTTATTTCACCTTTTTTTATAACTGTATTTTGTGAGGAAGACTAAATCTAAGGAAACTGTTCTTGTGAAGGTCATCAGGATGTGATTTAAATCGTTTTCTTCAAAAGAGATAAACAAACGGTACGACAGCTATAAATGATGACTGCCTGACTTGTCCAGTTGTCAGACTGGGCACGGCAAAACAAAGCCATTCAATCAGTCTTAAAATTAATCTGTTAGCTTAGCAGCTGCTTGTTTTACAACGTAGAAACAAATCGGGTTTGTGGAACAACCTAAAACAAAAGGGCCGAATTCAGAGAGCCAGTGTGGGAAAGCTAACGTTGTCTGAGCTGCGCGTTTTTAGCGGTTTTCTTCAATTGTGTTCATCTGATGGTTTTCATTTGCAGTCACCTTATCGTTCGCAAACACTTTTATCAAATAACGCTATAAGAATTTGAAGTTGTTTACAGTAGAGAGCAGAACCCTTTAGGAGTGAAGCATCATTGGCTTGTAAGTGGCATTACCCAGGGTGCATCAGACTCCTTGTGTCTATCTATCTATCTAGATGAACCTGTGGAAGTATCATTACTGAGATTCGAGGGTCAAGTGCATCTGCCAGTCCCTGTCTTCCCCTGCCAGTCCTCCCCCTGACTCGGAGTGCCCCATTTTTCCCATTGGATCAATACTTCATTTTCGGGAACATAAACTCCAAATATAACAAGAATTGATTGTATATTTATATAAAAAAATTCTGGGACAAGACGAGACTTTTTCAGAGAGATACTTTCAAGTCCCATGCGACAAGATTTTGTGCCAAGAGATGTAACCACAACCGGGGCCGGAAATAAAAGACAATGAGTAGGTGACAAAGTAGAATGCCGTAAAGAGGTTTAAAAACGTTGACGCGATACGCATGCAGAGCAGGTTAGAGATAATGAAAGTACGAAAATTCGACAGTCTCAAAAAATGATAATAAAGATCACATTAGGGCAAACAAATGGAAATTATTACTCGGTGAAATAACGGAACAGCGAAAAGAGATTGAATATATTGTTTGCATTTAAACGTTAAGTCGGAGACTTGTTGATCGTCTAATTTGAGTTGCCATCAGGGAAAAGTAGTGTTTCTTCCCAATGAAGAGGCGTATCCATGAGAATTTGAAGATTTGTTGTTTGGTGAAAGTGAAATCCACATACGCGAGCGGCAGAGACGTAAAGTGGCTGGGGCGTAGCGCACGCCAGAGAATTGGTAAGCGAAGCGAGCAGGGGGCAAAGCCCCCTAGTACTGTATAAATATCTATCTATCTATCTATCTATCTATCTATCTATCTATCTATCTATCTATCTATCTATCTATCTATCTATCTATCTATCTATCTATCTATCTATCTATCTTATCCTGCCTACTACGCTAAAATTAAAGTCTATCTATCTATCTATCTATCCTATCTATCTATCTATCTATCTATCTATCTATCTATCTATCTATCTATCTATCTATCTATCTTATCCTGCCTACTACGCTAAAATTAAAGTCTATCTATCTATCTATCTATCTATCTATCTATCTATCTATCTATCTATCTATCTATCTATCTATCTATCTATCTATCTATCTATCTATCTTATCCTGCCTACTACGCTAAAATTAAAGTCTATCTATCTATCTATCTATCTATCTATCTATTCTATCTATCTATCTATCTATCTATCTCTATCTATCTATCTATCTATCTTATCCTGCCTACTACGCTAAAATTAAAGTCTATCTATCTATCTATCTATCTATCTATCTATCTATCTATCTATCTATCTATCTATCTATCTATCTATCTATCTATCTATCAACTCATTCAATATAATTTAGGGATGCTCAGTTAAGACTGGTTTCTGGTGAATTGGCTCCATAATTAAACCTTATTTTGAAATGCAATAATAAAATGAACAATAACGACAGGAAGTTATTATTTTTTCCAACTTAGTATTGAGGTTATGCTCCGTGAGATGTGGCAATTACCACCTAACAGACTGAACATGTTCTCTCAAATTATTAAAAACCAGATATCTTCAGTGTAAGTGATTTCATTCCATTGGTCCAGCACATCACAGAAGGTATCATCAGCAAAAGGCTATGAAACAGCTGGTGCTTTAAGTAATCCAAACAGCATTAACAGGTACGCATAGTGCCCGGCAGCAGCATTGAAAGCTGTTTGTATTCATCCTCTTCTTAAATTTTAATTCAACCATAAGCACTTAGTATTAGCAAAATCTTTTACTTGGTAAGAAAGGGTTCTTTAGTAGTAACGGGTCTCCATACATATAGTGGCACTCACTCCAATAGTGACAAAGTGCTTTGAGACACTGGTGAGGTGACAAATTAAACAGAATATTCCAGATAGTTGTAATCCCTTCAACTTTTATGTATTTGTGTGTTTTCTTAAGTTCCTTGTGTTTTGTGGGTGGTACCTCCCAAGAGGCGGGGCCACGATGACATCACTGCTGCTGGGACCGCCTGCATCTTATATATTTAGATGAAGGAGAAGGTCATTGAGAGTGGGAGTGTTGGAGTGACTACATTACTGTGTCATCTTTCAGCCAGGGTTTCTCTCTTGGCCAGGGTTCAAGGATATTTTTCATTTTTGTTTCATTTTTTTATGTTATGTTGCTTTTGTTGAGTATGTGCATTATTCTTTGTATTTGATCTTGTATATATGCTGTCTCGGCTATTTCCATGTGTTTTGTGGGAGTGGGGCTACCTGCCAATCATCGCCAAGAACTGCCCATTACCCTATATATTTGGGGGGTCTCCCACAGTTGCTCTTGTTTTTTTTATACCCCCGCACATTTTTTTTACCCATTTTTGCCTACTTTGCTCCATGAACTTTTTGTTCTCTATGATGGACTGGTGCCCTGTCCAGGGTTTGCTCCTGCCTTGCCCCCTATGCTAGCTGGGACAGGCTCCAGCACCGCCCCCCATAACCCCATTCAGACCTAAGCAGGTTTGAAAGTGACTGTCTGACTGATGTTTTATTCTGTTAAGACTCTTCAAAGACCTTTTTCTGTCTAGCCAAGGATTTTGACAGCATCCCAACGTTGAGCATTATCAGAAATGTTTTTTGGAACTTTTTTGGGACTTATGTGCTTTGGGTCTCCTAATTCACAACATATTGCAAGTGTTGCATTGTTTTGTCTGGTTTCTGATTTTGCTCTTGATTTACAGATTTGGACTTGTTTGCCTTGGGCTGCATATCCCTTTTGCTTAGTTTTTTGCATTTTCTTTGTTAGTTATTTTCTTCTTGATTATTCTTGAATAAATGGTTTATTTATAAAGGTTCTGTATCTGTAAAGTCAAAGGTTTACCAACATTTTCTACCTTGAAGGACATTTTTGGAGTATGTCCAAATATTTAAAGTGTATTTAAACTTTAAAAGCCAGTTCCCTATTTTGGGCCTGTATAGGCCAAAGCCTGGCTGTGGAGCTTGGGGTCTGGCTGCCTGAGGTGATCCCCATATCTAGGCTTTGAGGGTCTTTTTGTAGGCCTCTCATTGTTCATATTGTGCATTTGTCTCCCTATACATAACCTATAAAGGATGAAGAGAGAATATGTTGACTAAAAACAAATAAATAGTTGCAAAGTTAAACATTTCAATCAGGTCAGGGGTGACTTGTCCTGCCCTTTCTCCACACAGCAGGTAAATAAATATTTGCTTCTTATTTGGACCTTAATTATGGAGACTTTGTGTATTGCACATTCCAGCAGATTTTCAATGCAGCGCTGACCATTGTCGGGAATAACAGGGCTGACCTAAGCAAAGCTTGCATTTAGGAGCACTAATTAAAGGAGAAATGAGCCGATTGTACAGGTACGTAGCTGCATCCCCCTGACCCCGGTATTGCTCCACAGTGACTGTAGGTTTGCCCTGCTAATCATCCAGCATGCCAACGCATGACAAAAGATGTCAGGGTTCATAACATGAAGTTAAAGGACTTGCCCCACACTATAAATGGAGGTCATCATAAAAAGGGTCCAAGAAGCTCCTAGAGATTACCAGAGTCTCTGTTCAAATAAGGTGCTCATCTGAGGTCAGGAGAACTGCGGATCTCATCACCGCTATTGATTATGCCAGACCTCGACTCATCGGCACCTTTCACACTTCCAGAATAGAACTGAGGATAAACGTTTGCATGTAAAAAATACAAATCAGCCCATACCGGCAAGGTGGCCTGGGGTCATCACAGAGACTTTGATAGTGGACAGAGCAAGGCAAATGAAACGATAGCTTAGTCTGAATCACAGGTAAGAGTACTGCATGAAAAGACCCCTTCAAACATCTATACATATTTAAATATCTTCTAGGGACCTTAAAATTGAATTAAGCATGTACAGTAAAAGAAAGAATGAATATTTATATCTCTCCATCCTTCCATGCCTACTTCCTTATTCATGATCACAGGGACTTAAAATCTGTCACGGCAGAAACAAATACAGCTCAGCTTTTCGGTGACAATCCACACACTCACCTGGACAAATTAGGGTCACCAGTCATGGAATGAAGCTGACGCAGACGCCAAGAGAACTTTTGACATCCTCACTAAAAGCGTTTCATTCTGGAAGTGGGATCCAAGCACTGAATATGTTTACAAAGCAACCCCAAAACCGGGAGAAGGTGAGTAACTCAGTTAAAGCAGAAGTATGTTTCTGGAGTTCTCCTTTGCAAAAATGCTGTAATATCATTAATGTGCATAGAAAAGAGTTAAACCTCATCATCCGAAATCTGTTTACCTTATCCTGCCTACTACGCTAAAATTAAAATCTATCTATCTATCTATCTATCTATCTATCTATCTATCTATCTATCTATCTATCTATCTATCTATCTATCTATCTATCTATCTATCTAGTTACCTTATCCTGCTTACTACAGTTAAATTAAAATCTATCTATCTATCTATCTATCTATCTATCTATCTATCTATCTATCTATCTATCTATCTATCTATCTATCTATCTATCTATCTATCTATCTATCTATCTATCTATCTATGGTTGGCTCCCTCGAATTGGCTTGGACCAAGAGTCTGTAGTGGAATAATGGATGGTGCCATCGCATCCATGTTGAGTATCAAGCAGCAATGCACATCTCAATAATACACAGTCACTGTAAATGCTACATGTTTGGTTTTTGTGCTGCCAAATATGGATAAAAACACATTTATACGTGTGTGTGTGTGTGTGTTTGTGTGTGTGTGTGTGTTCATCCTGCAATTGGCTGGTGTCTCTGCCTAGGATTGTTGCTGTCTTGTGCCCATTTTTTGCTGGAATAGGCATCAGCTGCCCAGTGACCCTGCTCTCTCTTGAATTTTTTAGCTTATTGCCCCATGGAATATGTGATGACACATCAGTAACCGGTAATGCAAGGCAAGCCATTGGCCAGAGGAAGCATGCCACTGCCCCATGACACTGTTGATTGTGTATGTGACGAGCTAGTGTGCCATAAACACGTAACAGTACAGTACACCCCATGCTCTAACTACTCCTGGCTATATCTTATATATGGCAGATATGGGTTTAGTAATGGATACTCTATACCAGGGGTGTCCAACTCCGGTCATGCGGCCTCATGCATAACGCCATGCGTAGAATTCACTCTAAAACATGGCGTAAGGACAAAAGTGTAAATGTGCGCACGCACAAAAAAATCCAGATGCATAAATCTGTGCATTCACCAACTTCCACGTTCTTCCGCTACATAAATCCCGGTCAGCGTGAAAAGTAACGCACGTGCACGCGCCTGCTGTCCCGCCCCAACTCCTCCCAGAATTATGCCTCTTTGAATAGGCAAATCAATATAAATAGCCCTTAAGCTCAGCGTTCTGTGAAAAGACAATGGCAAAAGCATGGGGGAAAATCGAAGAATTTCAGAGAATACCAAGTGGAGGCAAGGAAAAAGTACTATTTGTTGGTTTAAACAGTGTTGCAAACAACAAAAGGAAGTTGATCGAGTGACATAGAGTCTTGGAGAAACTCGAAAGTCGTACAGTGCCCGAAATAAAAAAGAAGTTGTCACATATCAAAGTCGCCATGAAAAGGCGAGTCGTAGCCCACCATCTGAGTGTCATATGGAAGCTTATTAGGGTACAGAGAAAAGAAAAAGAAATAGGCATACTGTGGGAATAAAAGCTCAAAATGTCAACTTTAATCTCAAAATTTCCACTTTAATCACGTAATTTATTTTGTCATTAAAGTAGAACATCATAAACTTAATCTTAAAATCGTTTAATTTACTAGTTTCTCAATTTCCATCGTAATTGAAGTAGCACATTAAATGCTTTGTTTTGTATTTGATCTTCTATGTGCTCTATGTGTGTTAATCACTACGTGTTTCTTAAACGGGCTTTCTGTTCCTCCGACAGGACACAGAATCCATTACATTTGTGATATTACAGCTCTCTGAATAATTAAAATACTGAGATGTATACGTGATATCATTTTCATGATGATAAGCATTAAAGCATGTATTAAATACGGGAACATGGTGGCGCAGTGATTGTTCCTGCCTCCCGCAAGATGCTTGCTGTGCCGTGCGCGACCTTCGATGAAATAATTTATTGCTGCAGTACTGTCTCTTTCAAACGTACTAACCTCCAATTCCTGTTCTTACTTTTCTTTCTCCAAATACCCAATCACCACACAATCAGCCCTATAATAGACGTTAAGCCATCTGTAAGCTTAGAACACCGATTCTTCAAAATTTTTAAGTAACATTGAAATATCTTTGTAGCACATGTTTAATTATTCTGTCCATCTATCCATCCAGTGTTGCACCAGCCCCAGCAAGAATACAGCGTGAGTCAGGAACAATCCGTGAACGGAGCGTCAACTCCTTGCTAACACTGCGACACAGTGTCCTCACATGTTTAATTATTAACAATATAGATTATTTAAATGATGTTAACATTTTATCTGTATAATGTAATAAACATATTTTGCTGCATTTCAACTTAAAAATGATATCGTTATCATATGTAAATACACACTTCATAATGTGGCTCAGGTTGTGCAATATTATAATTGTATTGCAAGTTTACAGTGAGGTGATTGTACTTATAAGTACAAAGTGTTCCACAAGTTGCACTTGATGGACTGATTGAGTGCGTTTATAGTTCATGGGATGAAACTGTTTCTGAACTGCGAGGTCAGTACTGGAAAGGCTCTGAAGTGCTTGCAGCATGACAGCAGTTCAAATAGACTGTGCGCATGGCTGAGGCAGCATGAGCTAGATGTTGTATACTGATAATTCTTTTTCCAATCATCTGCTGTAGAGCTGTAATTCCCCACTCAGATACAGTGATAAAAATTCTCAGAGTGGTGCAGTGAGACTAATATGGAAAAAGATGATCCGCTGTGGCAACCCCTAACGGGAGCAGTTGAAAGAAGAAGAAGAAGGTGCAGCGAGAGTAACAATGCTAAAGCAGCTATGGTATTTGGAATAATTTGGCTATACCATGGACCATTATATTGTTATGGGTTAATTACAATCAGATGCCAATATGTAGTTAATTTCAGTGTATTTATAAAGCCGCGTCAGGGATGTGGATCTAAAAAAGAAAGGGAAACCACACTAAAATAAAGGTACTGTTTGATGCTGGTTGCCGCCAGTTTGTAAAACCGAGCAGAGAACTTGTGTACGCCAGGGTTTTAGCTAGCGTGAAAATGTGCATGGCTTTATGCCAAGTTTAGGTTTTTTGCATCACAATTTGAGCGTGGAAACAGGAGTACGCAACATTTTTGTGTGTACGCAACATTTATACATGAGGCCCCTGGTGGGCTGCAGTGGCTTAATTAGTGGCAATCAGCTCACTAATTAAGAAGATGGTTAGAATGAAAACCTGCAACCACTGCGGCCCACCAGGACCGGAGTTGGACACCCCTGATCTACACAGCATATCAATTGAATGGACATTCAGAGCCACTACAAGGCGCCCATATTCCTCTGTTTAAAAATATGACTCCCTCTTTTCAGGGTACATCTCAATTTTTATTTTATTTTTCATGATGACATCTTGATTCTGCTCTATTCATAATTAAGAGCCCAATGCTTCACCCGACCCAACACCGTTTATCATAACAGACATCACCAAAGCTGAAGCCCCCACTACTGTCGGGCAGCACAGTTTCAGTGCCATCTGTTTGACAGAAGGATTCTGTTCTTTCAGTTTATTTTCTGCTCTTCCCTAAATGCCAAAGCACCTACCCTCATCTGCAGAATCCTGGCTCGTCTCTTCTCTCCGCTGCCTTCTGCTTATTTGCCTTGCCACGTGTGATTACCCCGATAAGACCCCCTTGCTAATTAGGTATTCATTTTTTTATGTTAATGAGCTAAATTAGAGACAACCGGCTCCATGAGGAAGTGAAATGCAGAAAAGTTCATCTCTCAAACGCCACTACCTTGGTTATGGGGGCCCTAAGGGAGCGGGGTCCGAGCAGACAGAAGGCTTTTCCGGTCTGTGTTTAAACTGCTGCTTATTTGCCCCTTGGGTTTAATGTGACTGATGGACCGTAAAGTTCACCTGCTGCTGGTCTGCCTACTTTCCAGTTTAATTTACTTATTTATTTTCTTTGGCTTGCATTTGATTGACCAGCAACAGCCCACAAAGCTCTTGTCTCAACTGTACCATGGCACCATCCTGATCAGTTCCTGCTTATTATTAATGCCAGCCTGGATGGAAGCAGTGCAGACTTTCTCAAAATTATGACAGTGAACAGCTACACGCATTATTAAAATTTCTGCTGTTATTTTTAAAAGAAACCTTACAATTCAGGCTGAAAGCCATCTCCATTGCAAAGTCTTCTTCTACCTGACCCCATACTTGGGACCACCTGCGATCCAACCAGTGGTCACTTATCTTAGCTAGACTATTATCACAGAACCCTCAAACATCCTCCATAATTCAGCGGTCCATAGAGAATACAACCTTCAACTGTTATCAGATTTGACACTTCAGCGGATTTCCTCAGTAAGCCCCCTTCTGTGCCTGGCATCCGACTGAAACCCAGGAGTGCCTGCACATTCCGACACAATACATACTGCAGACAAGCCAGATGTCCATGGTCAGCCTTGCTTGGACATCTCAGTGTTCTACTGATGAGGATCAACAAATATTTACCTCACCAGGTCTCTCACCAGGCCCTGGAACAGTCCATCCATTATAACTAGAAGAGCCATTTCCCATTACAGGTTTGATAGGCACCACCATACCCTATACCCAATACTTAGGGTGGACAGCAAGAATCAACTGTGAATGGTGACTTCAGTGAATTTCTGGGCACACACATCTACACAATGACACAGTTAAGAGTGTCCAACCAACCAAACTTGAACCTTTTCAGAAAATGGAAGGAAATTGGAGGACTCTGAGAAAGCAAATGTGGTGAGCGGAAGAACAAGCAAATACTGTCGAACAGACCATTGTCAGGGAATTGAAACTAAGTGCCTAGAACTGTGAGGTAGGAGAGCTAAGCTGTGTGGCACCTTGGACCTCTTCAGGTTTGAAACCTGACAGTCTGCATGTCTGCTTGTCACAGGAGAGTATTTGTGCTGAATACTTGTCATTTAATTTTGTACACATCACTTTCTATATAAATTTAAATAATTTTTCCCAGAATCCTAAAGTGGTTAAGCAGTACAAAAAATAGATGGAGAAGTAATGGATATATTTAATGATGTTTCACTGGTATTGTTTTAATGCTATCTTGTATCTCCTTTTAGATAGATAGATAGATAGATAGATAGATAGATAGATAGATAGATAGATAGATAGATAGATAGATAGATAGATAGATAGATAGATAGATAGATAGATAGATAGATAGATAGATAGATAGATAGATAGATAGATAGATAGATAGATAGATAGATAAGTTAGCATAGTTGGCAGGATTACATAAATAGATAGATAAGTTAGCATAGTTGGCAGGATTACATAAATAGATAAACAGATAGATTTTAATTTTAGCGTAGTTGGCAGGATTAGATAGATAGATAGATAGATAGATAGATAGATAGATAGATAGATAGATAGATAGATAGATAGATAGATAGATAGATAGATAGATAGATAGATAGATAGATAGATAGATAGATAGATAGATAGATAGCTGTGTGTTCCAGGAGCCCCTGGCACATTCTCATTGCACCTTATGAAACTGGCAAGGCTCAAGAGGGGCAGGTGGAGACTCACAGGGAAATTGTAATAAGGCAATAACAGGGGACGATCAGGGACATGACATGCGACGTTGGACGGTAAATGAACACACTCGTTATTGGGCTGTGTGTGAGAAGACAAGATAAAGATTTGGGGAATCTTCATGACAATCCCTGTTTAATGAATAAAGAAAAAAAATGAAAAGAGTTGTGAAAACTAAAAGAAGTAAGCCTGGACCATTAGGATCCATCCATGAATTCAAGAGCTTCTGTCAAGGAGTAATAAATGTGTCTCATAGACGTAGCTTCTCAAATGAATGCTGGCCTCACATCTGGAGGAGGAAGAGGTGGGGGCTTCTGAGCTTCAGCAGCAAGTGACATCACGACCTTCCAGTGTTTCTTCAATATGTCTGCATGTGAAACAGGAGAAGGGGTCTGCCAGTGCGCCCCCTCTTGGTTGACAGTAGGAGTAACGTTCCCGAAAGGGCCCTGAAAATACTTGCAGCATTTCAAAACTTGTATGTATCTTGCTATTGAAGAAAAAAAGAACCTCATCCAGCCTTGTCTAAAACATGGCAAAGTTTTGAAAAAAGTGGTTTATTTTACATTTTTGACTTTAAGATGATTAACTACTTGTTAGCTGCCTCACTTATCTGTGCCTATATGAGCCTAGAAATGTCTTTGTCTAGTGGCTAAAGAGGAATGAGAGTTCACTTGCCCCACGCTCCAAAGTAAATATATACAGTATATATTCAGGATATACACTGTAGATAGATAGATAGATAGATAGATAGATAGATAGATAGATAGATAGATAGATAGATAGATAGATAGATAGATAGATAGATAGATAGATAGATAGATAGATAGATAGATAGATAGATAGATAGAATTTCTAAACCCTAAGAAAGTGCATACCTTTGCGCCACAGCTTGTATTGCCTCCTGTAACAGACATGTACACCAGAATTCTAGCTGAGTAAGTCTCCTGAAAATTCAAAGATTTTCCTCTCACAAGTACAGTTACCAAATAAAAATAATCCCTAAATGTGATTCAGTATTCAAGCACCAGTGTGTTTAGTTATTGTCAGATGAGTACTGTGCATATACAGTGTACCAAATGCCAAAACTATCAGCTATCATGTGCAGTGTGTTTAAATGTAGAATCTCTACTCACTGACAAGTTTACATCAAAATTAGTTAATGATCAGTGAACAAAAATAGATAAAATCTGGGTCCCAAGGCCAAAAAGGTTGAGATCCCCTACACTACAAAGATTTAATGCACTGGGCCCAGCTTATTTCTGATTAACATGCATCCTTTATTAATAATAATAATAAAAATAATAATAATTCCTTATATTTATATTGTGCTTTTCTCACTACTCAAAGCTCTTTAGTGAGTGGAGAGCGACTTTAACCACCAGTAATGTGCAGCACCCACCTGGGTTGATTTGACAGCAGCTATTTTTGTGCCAGTACACTCACCACACAGGAGCTGTTATGTAGTGAGGTGGTGAGAGAGATGGCCAATTAGAGACAAGGGGGATGATTATGGGGTCCAGAATGATGAGGCCATGGAGGGCAATTTAGCCTGGACATTGGGATACACGCTACTTTTTACAAAGGATGCCCATGGACCCCTTATGACCACAGAGAGTCAGGACCTCAATGTTACATCTCATCTGAAGGACAGCACCATTTTTACAGCACAGTGTCTCCATCACTGCACTGGGGTTTTGGGGTCCACAATCGGACCACAGGGTAAGCGCCCACCTACTGGCCTCACCAACGTCTCTTTCCACAGCAACCCAAACTTTTTCTAGCATCCCAGTACTGGCCCAGGCCAAACATGCTTAGCTTCAGGTGGGTGATCTCTCCTGAAGTGCACGTGGTAAGGCTGCTGGCTATTAAATTATTTCTTCACACTTCACTGTGTGCAGCTCAGCCCTGGTAGTCATGCCATGACTGGTGCCCAACTAATTCTATCTGTTGACATTTTTAAATAGAATATGAGGTGCTTCTGGCAGCAGGCAATCCTAGACTAGAGTTTTCGTGTTGTTTCTATGGTTGTCCACAAATGTGCGTACTGTGAACTGGCAGTGTGGCGCAGTGGTTAAGGCTTTGGAATTCAAACCCTCAGGTTGTGGATTCAGATGCCCCTACTGTGTGACCCTGAGCAAATCCTTCACCTGCCCGCGCTCCAAATGGAAAACCAAAAGATATGGAGCCAATTGTTTTATTAAAAGGAGTCAGCCACATAATAAGTGTTGTCAGTAACTGGCCCACCATGTGTGTGTGTGTGTGTGTGTGCGTGTGTGTGTGTGTGTGAATGCTTCCCTGAGATGAGATTCTTGCCTTGCGCCCATTGTCACAATTATGAGCGCCTCAACCCTGGCTTTTAGACCCCATTTCAGGACATGATCTTAATTTAATGCTTCCAGGGGCTTCAAGCTAACCAAATATATCGGAGAATACAGCTCACCTAGGAGATAAGCCATCTGTGAGAAAGCAGCCCCCGGAAATGCGACACATCCTGAGCAGCGTGAACCCGGCCTGCTATTAAATAACCAGATGTCTAATTTAGAGCTATACCTTTAACCCCCGCCCCACCACCAACATTCAGATCACACAACATGGCCCCTCCAGCTTCTCCAGCTTTCTGCATTACAGGCCTCAAAGGCCTTCTTAATTATTTCAGAGAGCCTTCTTTAATAAAAGAAGGTGAGGTGAACTTTTCAGAACGTGATCGCACTCCTGATAATAGAAGTGCTAAACTTCGCTTTGTTAATAAACAATGCCGTTTCCTCTCGGCTTGTACCGGCTCCATGAATGACGAGCGGGAAAGTGCAAACAGCTGTCTAAAGCACAGCTGTCTAGACTGGAGTGCGAAGTTTTGGGGGGATCTGGTGCATAAGACCGCCCTACCTGGCCCACTTTTGTTCATTTGAAGCCTGGAAAACTGCTTAACTCTATAAAGTACCGAATATCATTTTTCCTCAATTAGAGGATCTTGCGCTAGGCAAGAAAAGGCTCAAGGGTGCTAATTATAATTTAAAAAGTTTAATTTGAACGTTATTCAGCTTTTATATCTCACACACAAAAACGAAGTAATGATTTTTCCAACAGGCCAACCACATAAAGCCATCAATAAAATAGCGGCACAGGGGTGTCAACAGAGCAGTGCCTCCCCTGAAGCCCCCTTTCAAAGACTCCATATCAGCGCCTTGGAGCTCGGAGGTACGGCTAATTCCAGAAGTGCACCTCGGCCCGAAGCTGTAAAAATCAAGCTGCATCCAGTGATAATGAGGTGACTCTCTGGCGGCGCCTACACACACACACACACATACACACACTTGACGTATCTGAGTATTTGGATTAGCCTGCTGGTTCATTAGACAAACAGAAATATCAGTCAGACAGCTGCTGCAACATCTGCAATTGGCAAAACTTCGTAGAACGCCTGGAGACACTCGAGCAAGCAGCACGAGGCCTCACGTTCGTAACCGAGTTCGAAAACAGTAATTAAACGTGGCAGCAGTTTATAATGTGATTAGCTCCTTGTGTAATTAACGTTGATTCGAAATCCAATGCAGTTTTTTCGGGAGAGAATGTATAGAAGATGAAGCTGGGTGACGGGGAGCCTGCAGCCATTTTATTGGTCGAAGGTGTGTTAGAAGAGTCCAAAATGCCTGATGTAACAGCTTGACGTGTGAAAGCGCCCAGTCTCGTCTGATCTCAGAAACTAAGTACTCGGATGAGAGACAACCCCAACCCCCCACCCCACCCCACCACCAAACCCAGGTGCTTGAATCCGTTGAACCGTTACAGATGGACTTGGACAGCATCCATGCTTCGGCTAGTCTCATGGTCTTGTAGGGAAGAGAGGCAAAACCCAGCCCTGCAAAAGGCCTGAAACACCCGACCCTAAGTCCTCCAGTCCATGCATTTTTAAAACATTGCCGGGGTTTCAGGGAGAGAGCAGAAAATACTGAGCAAAAGATGTGATGCTGAGAGAAAAGCTAAAATGGCTGTTATCTATTTGGAAGCTCAATAGGATGAGGTAAGTGGAGCTTAATAATTTGATTTGAACATTTTGATGAGTGCTGTGACAGAGAAGACAGAGAGACACAAACATAGACCACTGCAGCTATTAATGTGCTTCTGTCTGCTATGAAATCTTTCTGTCATTTTGACTCTTGTGTCACTATCTTATATATAAACGTCTACACGTGGGAGTGTGTGTGTGTCTGTCTGTCCAGCCCGGAAATGAGAGGTGGAGTCGGGGTAAGGGCTCCACCTCTGAGGAAACAGAAACAGAAACTCACTTAGCCGCTAATACATAAGCGAGGCGAACACGTCGGCAAAATGAATCCTCCTAGGAGAGAGACACCCAGAGTAGTTCCTTTCAATTACAGTAAAACCTTGGATCACTTGGTTTGTGAGTGTTTTGCAAGATGAGCTAAAATTTTTAATACATTTTAACTTGATAAACGAGCGAGGTCTTGCAATACATGTAGTATGTATACGCTTTGTTTGCTGAGCGTCATGTGATCACAACTGAGCTGATGGTTCTTCTCTCTCTCGCTGCGGGATTGTGGGTAATCATCTCCCATGCTCAGTCTCAGTCGGCGTGCCTCACTCGTATAGTCAACATCTGTACACACGTATACTGTTTACTACAGCATTGTGACCATGTGTGTGTGTTGTAAAGTGTGAGTACCCATCTTGCACCCCAAAACACGAAACTGAATCTCAGTACTTTAGCAACACCAACTTTATTCAACTTGCAACAGGAACAGCACGGTGTTAGGTAGTGAGGTGGTGAGAGAGATGGCCAATTAGAGACAAGGGAGATGATTATGGGGTCCAGAATGATGAGGTCATGGAGGGCAATTTAACCTGGACATTGGGATACACACTACTTTTTACAAAGGATGCCCAGGAACCCCTTATGACCACACAGAGTCAGGACCTCGATGTTACATCTCATCTGAAGGACAGCACCATTTTTACAGCACAGTGTCTCCATCACTGCACTGGGGCTTTGGGGTCCACAATCAGACCACAGGGTAAGCACCCACCTACTGGCCTCACCAACGTCTCTTTCCACAGCAACCCAAACTTTTTCTAGCATCCCAGTACTGGCCCAGGCCAAACATGCTTAGCTTCAGGTTGGTGACCTCTCCTGAAGTGCACGTGGTAAGGCTGCTGGCTATTAAATTATTTCTTCACACTTCACTGTGTGCAGCTCAGCCCTGGTAGTCACGCCATGACTGACGTTCAACTAATTCTATCTGCTGAAATTTTTAAGTAGAATATGAGGTACTTCTGGCAGCAGGCAATCCTAGACTAGAGTTTTCGTGTTGTCTCTATGGTTGTCCACAAATGTGCATACTGTGAACTGGCAGTGTGACATTGTGACCGTGTGTGTGTGTTGTAATGTGTGAGTCCCTGTCTTGCACCCCAAAACACAAAACTGAATCTCAGTACTTTAGCAACACCAGCTTTATTCAGCTTGCAACAGGAACGGCACGGTTATTTATTGTAGCGGAATCGGCCACTCACTCTCTTATACCCAGACACAGCAATCAGACAGGGTTGTGGACAGGTTAGTGGTCAAGTAATACTGTGCCCTGCGCATTTATAATGTTCCTTGTATCACCCATCAACGGCAGGTGCTTTTAGCATGTCCGCGATCAGCTCGGATTCGCTTTTATGGCAAACTGCTACAGCGCTGGGTGCCTGCGGTTGCTTTGGGACCCTCTTCCACGTGTCGTCCAGTTGGGTGGAATCCCAAAAGAGTTTAGAAACCTTACAGTGCGTAAAGAATTTTTTGATTTTGTGTCCAAGTGTAGTGACTCTGCAGGCGAAAGTAACTGTCATTGGAGAGGCTCCTTGTTAAAGGCGCAATAAAGAAGAAGATTCCAGTGAGCCGACAGATAGCAGGGATTCCGTTAGTTAGAGTGAAAGTCGTCCTACACGATAACCCTCCTCTCGTCTCCCTCACGCCAGCCATGATTCTTTTCAAAGGTAAAGTGCAAGTTAATTTGTTTTATGTATTTTTAGTTTATATTTTGTATTAATCATTTTTATATGAATATTTTAGGGTTGTGGGACGAATCATCATTCCATTATTTCATATGGGGAAATTTGCTTTGACATACGAGTGCTTTGGATTACAAGCACGTTTCCGGAATGACATATGTTTGCAATCCAAGGTCCCACTGTACCTGACATCTCTACATTTCAATTTTGTTCTGACGATTTCAGTAGTTTCTTTTTACAGCACAGGCTTACACAGCCAGCATGTCATAACAGCTAGCAGAGTCCAGAGAAGCGTTGTGGTCTACATGCTAAACGACGTTTTGTTGTGGCGTGAGCTTGTATGGGACATTTTTAATTGTCGGAATGGCAGAGGGCAGCCCCCCCCAGGTGGCTTGGAGCTTGGATGCTCAGCTCTGTTGGGGTCCATGGTGACCACCGAGGGGGGCACATGGAGAACTGTGGAGCCCTTTATTGTAGAACTTCCGTCAACAACGGTGCTGCCGGAAGGAAATCATGGAACACCTGAAGCCTCATCACTCTGTTTATGGAGCTAGAGCCGGGAGGGAGAGGATGATACTTGCCTGAGGAGGAAGAAAGAAGGAAAAGAAAGAAGAAAAGTGTCATATTGTGCTGCCTATTTGTGTTTCTACTGAGCTTGGTGGTTGTGGGAAACTTGGGAAACGTTTCCCACTGAATAAAAAGCCTTGTGTTGTGCTGGGGCTTGTGGCTTGTGTTTGCTGTGTCAGGGGTTTGGGGGGCTGGTGTTTCCCCCATTGGTCACAAGAAGTAGATTGGGGTCCCCACAACTCTTTGCTTGGGAATAGTACTTCCTCACTCGCCTATTCATTCAAATTCAGAATGCTGGAACTCTGCCACCATGCTACTCTAGATAGTTTATTTTGAATGATGAATATATTAATATCCAAACTAAGCTATCAAGACATAATTCACTTACCAACGCTTTATGGAGCGGTATATTTATCATAAGATTTTGTCAGCAGAGAGTTAATGACATAGTACGATCTGGGCTTTCTCATTTGTACTTATAAATATTTCATCATATAATAATTCTGTATTATTTTGCTCTACAGGATGCATGCTTTATTCTAAATGTTCTATAAAATTATTATAAGGGAGTTTGTGACATGAGTGAGGATAAGCCATTCATCAAAGCGCAATCCGAGCTCACTTCATTGTTACTCAATACATTACATAGAGAATGGTGTTAAAATGGTGATGCTGCTAGCAGAGCCCTGACGCTCACAGGGGCTGAGCGTTTGTAGACTCAGCTGCACGTCTTTCATCAAATCTTAATTCACAAATCGATGATAAAACAAACTTAACACACAAAGATGCTCATTCATTCTTTTACCCAAATGTGATCTAACAGCTTCTGGGTGATGTGCTTAGTGACCAGAAAATCACCTTAAAGGTAGGCGGGGCTGGACAGGTGATTGACAGGTGTGCTGAGCTGTGTGTTCCAGGAGCCCCTGGCACATTCTCATTGCACCTTATGAAACTGGGAAGGCTCAAGAGGGGCAGGTGGAGACTCCCAGGGAAATTGTAATAAGGCAATAACAGGGGACGACGAGGGACATGACATGCGACGCTGGACGGTAAATGAACACACTCGTTATTGGGCTGTGTGTGAGAAGACAAGATAAAGATTTGGGAAATCTTCATGACAATCCCTGTTTAATGAATAAAGAAAAAAAATGAAAAGAGTTGTGAAAACAAAAAGAAGTAAGCCTGGACCATTAGGATCCATCCATGAATTCAAGAGCTTCTGTCAAGGAGTAATAAATGTGTCTCATAGACGTAGCTTCTCATATGAATGCTGGCCTCACGTCTGGAGAAGGAAGAGGTGGGGGCTTCTGAGCTTCAGCAGCAAGTGACGTCACAACCTTCCAGTGTTTCTTCAATATGTCTGCATGTGAAACAGGAGAAGGGGTCTGCCAGTGCGCCCCCTCTTGGTTGAGAGTAGGAGTAACATTCCTGAAAGGGCCCTGAAAATACTTGCAGCATTTCAAAACGTGTATGTATCTTGCTATTGAAGAGAAAAAGAACCTCATCCAGCCTTGTCTAAAACATGGCAAAGCTTTGAAAAAAGTGGTTTATTTTACATTTTTGACTTGTAAGATGATTAACTACTTGTTAGCTGGCTCACTTATCTGTGCCTGTATGAGCCTAGAAATGTCTTTGTCTAGTGGCTAAAGAGGAATGAGAGTTCACTAGCCCCACGCTCCAAAGTAAATATATACAGTATATATTCAGGATATACACTGTAGATAGATAGATAGATAGATAGATAGATAGATAGATAGATAGATAGATAGATAGATAGATAGATAGATAGATAGATAGATAGATAGATAGATAGATAGATAGATAGATAGATAGATAGATAGATTATTTTAAAGTTCTTCTTGAAGTGCTAAATAGTTATATCAAAAATAAAGAATAACGTGAAAGTCATTAAAATAAAATCACTCAACTCAGCCCAACTGGCTGTAATTAAAATCACTACGTAACTTAGCATGACTCACTGGTTCATTCTGAGTGAGACCACCACAAACAGATGAATAATTTGCACATTGCATATAACATCAGTTTACTTTAGTTTAATTTAGTTTGGTGTATCAGTTTATATTAGAAAAATCAGTATAATAACTAGATGGGAATTCTTAATTACAATTGTGTTTATAAAGCCTCAGCAAAAAATATAAAGAAAGAAGTATGAGCTAAAAGAAAACGTACAGTGTAAAAATTGTTTTTCACAATATTCCAAAACAATCTGGTAGGAAGGGCATATTAGAAATGTAATTAATTGAGCATGTATGGGGAGCAAAGCGGTTAGTGCAGCTACGTCACAGCTCCAGTGTCCCTGGTCCCAGGCCTGGTTTATTCACAGCCTTTGTAGATTTCTTGTTTTCCTTCCATATTAACAAATTTTGTGTTTTAAGTTAGTTCATGATTTTTAATCACCATGGCATTAGTGAGTACAAGTGTGTGTATGTGAGTGTGCCTTCATACAAACTGCCATGCCACCCAGTGGTATCTCCTGCCCTGGGCCTTCAGCAGCTCCCTGAGACCCTCAGCTCAAGTAACAAAAGGATTGATGAATAAACAGAAACAGTGGGAGCGCTGCATTAGGCCCAGAGTCAGCGAGTTTTGAAGACCAACCTTATGGCTGGAATGATCACATAACTCTACATAATATCTTATCTGCTATGAAAACAGGCCTCCTTTTTATAATTTAGGCATCACCATTATGGTTTGAAGGTACGAGCATCCTCATCCTGTGTTGTGGAATTAGAAGTGCTGAGATATTAAGATAATGTGAAGTTCTCTGGTGGCTCCTTAGTTTTAAACCCTATGTGAACACCTGATTAGTGTGTTTCATTGGTAGACAGACAGACAGACAGACAGACAGACAGACAGACAGATAGATAGATAGATAGATAGATAGATAGATAGATAGATAGATAGATAGATAGATAGATAGATAGATAGATAGATAGATAGATAGATAGATAGATAGATAGATAGATAGATAGATATGGATAAACATTTTGACGATTCCTCTCAAGGCAGAGGGTTTGACCGTAACCCACAAAAAAATTCAAATTATGTCTGAATTAAAATATTTTGCTTGATTGGAATTTGGTTTAATATTTTGTAAAAGCCCTTGTAATGATTCTTACCATCAAAAGCACTACATAATAAAGCAATTTCTTCTGATATTTTTCAAACAACTGCCAAAGAGAGCCAAAAGATTTGTGCCAAATCAGATTGTGGTCTGGTTCATAAAATCTGCCGGAGGTTTTGCTTCTGTCTAAATATCCAGCGATTCAAGATAAGCAGAGAGAAGATGTTCACCTTATGAAAAAGAAAATCCCAGTTGCCCACTGTGTCCTCTCGGGCCACTGGGCAGTCTCCTTGGCACATCTCTATTCAGCTTTTGGCCTCCACTGTAGCCAGTCAGTAGACATAAGCATGAAAGGCGTCAGCTGCATGCCCAGCACACCAACGGGATCCAAGTGGAAAGTTGGAACAGAAATTTGGAAAGGTGACAACCTCCTCTTTGGAAGGCAAGGGACCTTAGAGGAAAGATATGTGCTTTCTTAACTTTGTACTGCTGTGTGCCTCTCTGCCTTGATTTGCAGACCAAAGTGAGGTTTAGGATTAGGCCGCCAGTGCCATCACTCCTGGTCCCATCTACAATGTGTGAACCAGGAATGCAGAAGGGGTCCGAAGTGTGCTTTGAGTCATTTGAGGTTTCTTTCTAACGTGGTCAGTGCTGTGAGCCAATGTCTACAAAGAGGGGAATTCAATTGAGCAGAGGACATAAAATAAAATATCCTCCAGAAGACGATAGATGTGGCAGGTGACAAGAAGACATCCTAACCAAAGAGAACAATTCCATGTAGCAGTTTAATTGAAGATCTACAGTATAATACTGATAATATTTTCTACCCTTGAATTGTCAGATGGATGGCTGTCGCCTCCAATTCTGCAGATTATTCATCAAAACTCTACTCATCTGGTGTTTCCTGTAAACAAGAAAATGCCATGTTGGTGGTTAGACTTGTGTGCTGGATGTTATTTTTATAATTCTCTTTCCTACATTCCACCCTCAAGGCCTTTCGAGTTTAAATTTTGCAACAAGCACATTCATTAGTCATTGAAACCTTCAATTAGTCAATCAATGGATCAGTGAGCCAATATGTTATATGCCATCTTTCTTATGAGTCACCTTTGCAACATTATCGACGTGGCCTTATGTTTACGGTAATGTTAATGTGACACGTCTTCAATTAATTTTAATCACACTCAAGGATCAGGATATGGGAAGTTGGGGGTCAGTGAATTGAAAAACAGCCATTAGTATCATAGCAGTAACCTCAATGTTCTTTTATCTGTAAAAATCCATTATAGAAACATCTAATGATCATCAGCTTTCAATTGTCAAATTGTGTCACCTGCTCTTAAACACGATTCTAAATTAGTATCTGTTATGATTTGCCACCTGTTATGAAGGACACCACACCTGTGTTGTGATTTTGTCAAAAAAGGACACAGGCCTTGAAAACCAAATGCTAGACCTGCTGCTCAATCCACACGTCTGCTGCAGACATTTAGGCCTCACCACCTCAGGCAGCCTGGCCCCAAACTCAAGAGGAAACTTTAAGGCCTGAATAGACCCAAACATGGAGCAAAGTTTAATAAAGATTCAAAAGGATAAAGAAGATAAAAAAATAGACCAAAGTAAAATGCAACAAAACTAAAAGGTTTACCCAGACCTGAAGTGAGCAAACCCAAGATGGACAGAAATGCGAGACAGTACCTTAAATCAATACCAGCAGGTCAAAGGCAGGGAAATCCAAAAATTATCACACAAAAAAGGAACACAAAAAAATCCTTAGTGCTGGAGCACTCATCCTATTGGCTGCTTCTTCTGAAAGAGCAGTGGATTGGCTCCCCTGTTGCAGCACTAGTTAGCCCCCCCCCACCCCCCAGGTCAACATGCAGACTACAAGAAATAAAATTTAAAGGGCAATGCACCACAAAACTAAATTAATTCATGGACATAAAATGATGAATAAATAAGATAATATTCATCAAATGAAAAAACAAACAAAAGGAAACAATAGTATTTAAAAAAACGACAATAAACAGAAAACACTCCTTTGACATAGGGATAAAACCCTCGCTGAATGATGACACCCTGACCAGAAAATCAAACCGTGAATTACTTGACTAACTTTTTTAGACTAAACAAATCAAAATGAAAGCAAATTTAAAGCTTGTATTTACAGAAACACAAAGATCAAAAAGAAAAGGAAAATTCAAAAATAACTAGGGGGATCCGCACCCCTGCTCGATTCGTTCACCAGCCCCAGGGGGTGGACACTGGGCACCCAGCTATATTGTGTCTGAGCCACTTAAAGGCATCAGGGCGCCCCTCCATTAGAGAAAGTGTTTGTATTTAACACTAGAATTACCAGAGCCGACAAAAAAACTAGTAGATCCGTCCCACCTTAAATTGCTTCGCACCTCTCCGTCAGCGTCTTTTGTCCTGTAAATGTGTGGATAAGCAGCAAGCAGCCTGCTATCACATCCCCCCACCCCGCACAGTTTTCTCAGCTCAAGTCTGTTTACCTGCGTGTCAGTTGCTTAGAGTTGTATAGAGTGAGAAGTCAAGCAAAATGACACCTTTTATAAATACTATATCGTTATTTGGAACACTTGCATTTCATGTGTGTTCCATGTCTACAATGATCTATGTAAACACATCGTTAAAACAGAAACGTTTTTCATGTCTTAGTAATAATGACAAAATGTACACATGAAGTGTATAATGTGTGAAGCCTGAATTCCAAATATCAAAGAAACACTTTCACAAAAGGTACAAATATAACAGAACAAGTGCGCTTCTATTCAAGAATATAACTGCAGAAAAAGAACCCGCGTTAGGGTGCGACATTGACATGCATTTGCTACGACTTCTTCAGCGGCGCAACGGCATCAAAGGTTGACTGGTAATCAAAACCTCACGGGTTCGATCCTGGACAAGTCCGTTTTGAGAAGTGAGCTGCTCGTATTCTTACTATTTCAGAATAAAAACATACATTTGATTCCAGTCTGTAACAGCTGGTGTGATTTATGAAACTTGTAAAGGTTAGCTTTGTTTTTTTTTAATTCAGTTTTATTCTCTCAGCCGCCTTCATGATCCCAATCCGACTCCCCTCCCGTATTTGATACTGCTGTTTTCACATAGATGCGCTATAACAGAGGTGAGCTCGGATCATGACGACAGTTCTACATTGGATCAAGAATACACTTTTGCCTTTATTTATTTACTTACTTCCTACAGGTAAATAGGTAAATAACATTCGATCTGGCTCTTACATACAAAGGACGGTGCACGTGCCCAAAACATTAACATTTATATGTTACTTACTTCCTACAGCGTAAAGACACAAGTAGAGTGCAGAGCTTCCCATGTACATATACAAAGTACAGCGATGGCAAAAGTGCGGCGTGCATTCTTGATCCGATGTAGAACCGTCGTCATGATCCTAGCTCACCTCTGTTATAGCGTGTCTATGTGAAAACAGCAGTGTCAAATGCAAGGGTGCGGGGATTGGGATCGTGAACGCGACTGAGAGAATAAAACTGAATAAAAAAAAAAAACAAAGCTAACTGTGAACTTGTCCGGGATTGAACCTGTGAAGTTTTGATTACCAGTCAACAGTTGATACCATTGCGCCGCTGAAGCAGTCGAAGCAAATGCATGTCAATGTCGCACCCTAATACAGGTTCTTTTTCTGCAGTTATATTCTTGAATAGAAGCACACTTGCTCTGTTATATTTGTACCTTTTGTGAAAGTGTTTCTTTGATATTTGGAATTCAGGCTTCACACATTATACACTTCATGTCTACATTTTGTCAATTATTACTAAGACATGAAAAACGTTTCTGTTTTAACGATGTGTTTACATAGATCATTGTAGACATGGAACACAGATGAAATGCAAGTGTTCCAAATAATGATGTAGTATTTATAAAAGGTGTCATTTTGCTTGACTTCTCACTCTATACAACTCTAAGCAACTGACACGCAGGTAAACAGACTTGAGCTGAGAAAACTGTGCGGGGTGGGGGGATGTGATAGCAGACTGCTTGCTGCTTATCAACACATTTACAGGACAAAAGACGCTGACGGAGAGGTGCGAAGCAATTTAAGGTGGGAGGATCTACGAGTTTTTTCGTAGGCTCTAGTAATTGTAATGTGTTAAAGAGTTGGTATATAGAGGAGTACACAGGGCGTAGGAGGAAGACGGTTTGGTCCTTAGTTATTATAGATAGAAAATCAGTTACTTGAGTATTTCATTACAGCTGTCTATTTTAAATACCAATGAATAATAAACGTAATAAAAAGTAGAAGTAAAAAAGTAACACATAATAAAAAGTAAATAAAAAATTAAATTACATTAATGGCTTGTCAAAAACAATATTATTGATTACTTTATCTTCTAACTTACATTCTATAAACGTTGCATTTTTGCATTTCTGTTCGCATTTTGTTCGGGATGTTCAGCATTGAGCAGTGTCACGGGGTTGGATGGAGAGAGGGTGTGTGCAGCAGGAGTAACGATTGGGCGAGCGGCATAGAGGGAAGTGGTCAAGGCTGAAAAACGCGGACACGACGGAAAACGTTTTTAATATAATAGCGAGATTAATTGCAAAACAAAAAGGGCCTCATGTTATGTTTCTGCTCATGTTGTCACACACGTATGCATGGGAGCCAGCCACAGGAACCAAAAGAAAGGAATTCCATGCCCAGCCGGGGGATGGTGGGGTGCATTCAACCCTCTTATTTTGTCCCGCATACCTGACACTATAAATTCCACCTGAATACGAAGACGTCACTTCCGCTTCAGCTCTGAAGACATCACTTCCTGTCCCAGCCCTGAGGACCAGATCACTTCCACCAGCCTTCCTATAAAAACCCACTCCCTTCCTCTGTTGATCAGTTCTGTTTTGGACTCCACTCTGTACACTATTGTGTTGAATAATTTGCTTATTTTGCAGCCAAGGTCAAGTACACAGGTGGCTGCCCCAAACCTTTGTCTTGTGTCAAGGTGACTTAATTTATAATGTATGTTTTTTATTTTCTGTTTTTATGTCTTTGTTGTTTACATTCAAGCATTTGCACATGTTTATTATATTTATTTATGATTTTTTCATCAGTATGTGATTTAGTTTCTATGTGTGGTCACATGGTCCGTTATCCTGTCTGATGTGGGCTCATCAGAGGTAAGCACTGCCAGTCTGGGACACGAGGGGGTGCTGTTGCTGACGTTATCATCTCTTATTTTTCCCACAGCAGTGAGAAACCAACCAATGAGGGCATCTGACTCCACTAATTCCGTTCCACCTGCTATAAAGTGGAGGCGTTCACTCCGGCGTGTGAGTAGGGGACAATTTACGGGCTCAGATAATTATAGGAAAAGCCAGAGGGCACTGTTAATTAATGCCTTGTCCCTTTGACAACCCTAACATCTCTGATGTCACTTCTGGTGTCCACCCGTCTGAACCCACCTCTTCCTGCCCAGGACCTTTATCTCCAGAAGCAATGCCATTTTCAAACAGTCTGATGGAGACTCACATAGTTTCAATATTTTTTTGTTTCATAGTTCTATAGCATGTACTTTATTTTGAATATACGGGGTTGGCCCTTGTGGTGCCCTAAAGATTTCTTATCTCTCTTTGTTTCATTATTACAAGAGATTTTCTCATTCCAGAGAGAGAACACATTGCAGAACGAAGCACCCGCCCAAATACTGACCGCTGCCTTTATTTTTTGCCTTACGTTTTGTATTCTGGTGTACTTGCTGTATATGTGCCAAGCGGGGTGGACAACTGTAGTCACTTGGACTTTGTGGGTGGAGCCCCAGGAGGTGGGGCCTTTCTGATGTCACCACTGAAGGACCGCCCTCAGACTTTATCTTCAGAGCAAATCTTTCAGTTGCCCATTGAATTTCTTTCATGAGCATTGTGGTGAGTATTAGATTTTCTAGTTTATAGGGATTTTTTGCTTCTGTTCTTGTATTTTTTTTGTCATTTGGATTGTGTATTAGGACTTGTTCACCTAGAGTGGCCCTTTTTGTTTCTTTTTGAGTTTTTCTTAATAATTACTACCATTAATAAAGGTCCCACGCTGTGACTTGTCCTTTCTAGTCAAAGGTTTTATGGTGCCATTTTGGTGTATTGTATAGATTTTTGGACTTTATAGGGTTTGTTTTGAACTTTGAAATCCGTTCCTTATTTTGGTAGTGGTAGGCCAAACCCTCCCTGGGTGGAGTGGGCAGGTCAAGCTGCTTGGTGGGAGGCCAATTCTAGGCCTGACTTGTGGAGCCTTTCGGAGGTCTCATACCCTCTTTGCTATAGAAGGGCACTCAAATGAGAGCACCACCAAGCAAAAAACAAACATAAAAAAATGCCAAATTTTAAAGACAAAGTCAATAAAACTAGAAATACTTAACAAAAGAATAAGACGAGAAAACTAAAATTCCATCCCAAATGGAAGTAACAATTTTCTTTGTTTTTTTTAGCTGTCTGAAAAAGTAAATTGTCAAAAGAGCATTTAGCTTATTAACAAAAGAAGAAAATGAAGAAGACCACCACAAAGGAGTCGAAACCTAAGCCAGGGCAATAAACCTGAAGCTGCCGGAAGTTCAATCTGATATGGTAGCAAAAAAATTACAAAACAAGGGGCTTGTGATTCAGAAAAAGAACTCACTCCTGCCGGGTATGGCGTTCATAAAATATGAAAATCTCCGAGAATGCATTGCAAGCCAAATATGAGGCGGTGAGGTTCAGGGTGGGGGAACACAAACAAGCAAACACGGCAAGTCTCACAGGGGGCTTTGCATTATTGACGCGCTCCTGACCTGGATTTTCTGCCTGTCTGGACGAAGAGCAGAGCGCTCCTGAAAGCTTTTTGAGAGTGGCGCTAAATGTTCCCAGGTTCATTAATGCCTTGGACTGAATCCTGGCACCATTTTCTTACTCAGCCAAATACCAAAGAGTTTGTATTTTATTTATTCATTTATTTATTAATGTTCTTTAAAGGTTTTACAGATGGTTATACTTAGCAGATCTCACTGAAAGTAATGGTTGGGGGGGGGGGGGGTAAGTTTTTAGTAATGGTTTACAGCAAGCTGAGAGGCTACAACTCCAGAGTATTCTTTAAATTTTTCATTTGAAATTCTATGGACCTCATGAAACATTCAACACAAACTTGTGTACCCTCAGAGTCCATTGATGATTTCTTTGTCTTTGAATCAACCCACAAATCTTAAAGTCACAGAGAGAGTGAGAGGCCCATTTTTGCCTTTTCTGGGTAAATACGGTGGAGTCTTTAGACTTCTTCACCTTCATTTCATTTTAAATGGATACATTTTCTGGTTTTGCCCATTAATCTACCCTAAATAGCCCCTACTGACAACCTGAAATACCGTATTTATATACTGTGACGGGCAGCCACGACCATTACCCGGCTGGGATGCCAGCTGGATGGAAGGACAAGGAGAGGAGAGAGCATCCACAAGGCACTACCTTGCTAGAGGGCAGCCCTCCTGGGCGGCTGTGGCACCATGGATTCCCGCAGGGCACGCTGGGACTTGGAGTTTAACACAGCCATGTTGGGTTCTATAAGCGGGGCTACCAGGGGGAGCTGTTGATATAGAGCCAGATATTGATAGATAGATAGATAGATAGATAGATAGATAGATAGATAGATAGATAGATAGATAGATAGATAGATACTTTATTAATCCCAAGGGGAAATTCCCCAGTAGGGAACCAGTAGGGCATGCTGGGATTTGTAGTCCGGCAGAACAGCTCTGCTGGAGTCTGTGGGTGCCGCAAGAGAGTGCTGCAGGGAGATGTACGGCCTGTTATGCTGGAGTGCCATATGACCCAGAAGTTCTTCCAAAGGGCAGCAGCCCTGGCACCAGAAATACTCCCAGGTCCACAATAAAATGAACTGAACTCCCTTGTCCAGGCGAGTCAGAGCTGGGAGGACAGAAAGCATCAATCTAATGGAGGAGAGCAGTATGGAGGTCATAGAAGTGAAATTGTGAGGTATAGTGAAGAGAGAGAGCCTGTGCTTGTGTATAACTGAGGAATTGGGCGATAGACCATCCTTTACTTGAACCTAGGACTGTGGTTGTGTATTCATGTTGGGGTTTGGTGGCTCGCTGGCATCCCAGTTTCCACTGGAACCGAGGGGCTTTGCTCAAACTTTCAAAAACATCCCCACTCCATTATCCTTTCTTCACAAACTTTACAGTAGACACTATACAGTCCAGAAGGTGGTGCTCTCCAAGCATCCACCAAATCCAGCCTGGTCCATCAGACTGCCAGATAGTAGATCGTGATTCATCACTCCACAGAGCACATTTCTACAGCTCCAGAGTGCAATGGTGGTGTGCTTTACACCACTCCAGTCTTCATGCTTCTCATTGTGCACAGCGGTCTTAGGCTCGTGTGTAGCTGCTCCTCCATTTCATAAAGCTCCTGACACAAAGTTCTGGTGCTGATGATGCTTTCAGAGGCAATTTGGATCTCCGACCTCTGATTGCATGGTCTGCCACTTCACAACTGAGCTGTTGTCGGTCCTCAACGTTTCCACTTACAGTTAACCAGGGCAGATCCAGCAGAGTAGAAATGTCACACAATGACTTGTGTCATTTTTGCTATTTCTGGGTAAATACGGTGGGTTCAGAAAGCCTTCAGATCCCGTCACCTTCATTTCATTTTAAATGGATACATTTTCTGGTTTTGCCCATCAATCTACCCTCAATAACCCCTAATGACAACCTGAAAAAACATTTTTATATACTGTAACGGGTGGCCACAGCCATTACCCGGCTGGGATGCCAACTGGATGGAAGGACAAGGGGAGGATAGAGCATCCACAAGGCACTACCTTCCTCGGGACGCTAGAGGGCAGCCCTCCTGGACGGCTGTGGTAGAAATGTCACACACGGACTTGTGGCAAAGGTGGCATCCTATGCCAGTGGCACGTTTGAACTCTTTTAGGGCGGATGTTGACTTTTGTCGACAGCAGGGGTTGAGGGGCAGAGTACAATAATCAGCTGTAAATGTTAGCAAAACATTATAGGTAGACCCTCTTTGCTAGGAGGACTTTTAGACTTGTTGACTTGACCTTGGAGCCCCTGCAGATTTTTTTTTTTTTGTTGTTGTTGTTTATGTCCTCCCTGGCCATCGGACTTTACTTTTATTCTTTGTTTATTAGTATTGCCTAATTTTATTTTTATATTTTGTCTTTTTTCTCGTTCTTCATCCTGTAAAAGCACTTTGAGCTACATCTTTTGTATGAAAATGTGCTATAGAAATAAATATTGTTGGCGTTCTTGTTGTTGTTGTTGTCTGGAATAGCACTGGGTGAGAGAACAAAGCGAAATACTCAACCCATCATTTATTTATTTTATTTTTTTGTGTAATTGTGCTCTGACTCTGACTTATCAAACTCCAATTTTGATGCAAGCGATCGGGAAATTGAAAATAAAAGAAAGCAGCTGATTTTTTCCAGAACGTGCCTGTCAGCTTATGAGTGATAAGACAAACAGGTATGTGAATTTACTTACGGTAGAGGCCCATGGAACATAAAGCACTGTGAAATTTGTTAAAAATAAATATTTGATGTTGAATTTTGTGTGAAACCATTGCTTTGGGTGCTTTTTAAAATATTCAGCCCTGGGAGAAATGTCCTAAAAGAGTTAAGTCTTCAGTGTGACCATTCAACTGCAACTGTCCATCGACGGTAATTACGTGGCTGTGTGTTTGATTTTAGGGGTACATCTGAAACACCTGAACTCCATACTTTGGAGGTTGTCCACATTTTTTTTTTTTGGCCAATTTAGGGCATCTCAAGGGCATATTTGTGAATTTCAAGCACATTCTGCACAAAATAATTGATAAAATTAACATTGAACAGGGGCGGCTCTAGGCTCGTGGTGGCCTTGGGCAGAGAAAGAATCGGTGGCCCCTTTGCCCGCCGATATCAATATGGTATCTTATGCACGGCAGATGGCCACGTCCGTTGTGGACATTGCATAGCCGCCTCGTGCTCATGAGACAAGCGTTTAACTTTTGCCAAAATTTGCAGCTGCGTTTTGCCAGCTTGCGTTGTTTCCACTGGGCACCACTCTTTAGGTTTCCCTTGGGTGATATAGTTCAGGATTTCTACTTCCTGTGACGCAATGAAAGCCTCCTGAGCCGCGTTTCTCTTTTGTTTCGAATAACCAGATTTGTGTACTCGAAATCTCTTCATTTTGCTTAGAATGGGTGTGCGAATGTCTTGTGTCCCCTGTCCGACCAGATATTCACTATGACTATTGCGCTAACACTAATACTTTATTAAAACTAGGTGAAACATTAACATGTAAGACGACTCGCCCACTTGCACTAGCTTTGCTTCTATATGCGCGTGTCCGTAACTTGAAAACCAAGTGGCGGCCCATGATATTCTCATTACGACAGAACGTTATAATACTACATGTAGCTTACTGCTCCGACTCTAGCGACATTAGTAAATACAGCGTAATATTTAACAAGAAATAAAATGTTTTTCGGCCACATTGCCGTCAGCTGTGTCGGTATTTTCTCTTTGTGTTTTATATTCAATATATATTGGCGTGGCGGCCCCTGGTATTTGGCGGCCTTGTGCAGGTGCACAGTTTGCACATGCCTAAGGCCGCCCCTGCATTGAATCACTCTGCCCTTAGTGCCTAGCAGTGTATTTTTTAAAGACAAAAAGTGCTGCAGTCGTTCTCAGACACCTTTAGGGTCCCCACCTCCTTTTCCAAAGTGAGATATTCATGAGTGAAGGTCAGGAACCGGAGACAGGATTACAATACAATACAATTTATTTTTGTATAGCCCGCAATGGGATTTAATAGGCCCTGGCTCTTGACAGAACCCCAGCCTTGACTCTCTAAGAAGATGAGGAAAAACTTTTGTAGGGAACAAAAAATGGAAGAAACCTTGGGAGAGGCAGTTCAAAGAGAGACCCCTTTCCAGGTAGGTTGGGCGTGCAGTAGATGTCAAAAAGAAGGGGGTCAATACAATAAAATACACAGAACAGAACACAAGTAATCCTCAATACAGTATAAAAATAAAAATATTACAAGTATGGAGCAGAATTTAACAACAGATGATATCCCATAATACAATTTGGATTTGTTCAGAGTCCTGGAAACCTCGGCCATCAAGCTACCTCCCCCTATTGGCTATTCCACAGCTGGGCCAGCCAATCCGATGAAAGGACCCCTCTACCCGACGATTCCTGCGATCCTCCATTAGAGATGACTTTACCTTAGGCAGGTAAAATGACTTGGCAGGTGGGCAGTGGCACCAAGTGTCACATTTGAGTACCGAGAAGAGGAACAGACTAGGAGAGAGTTAGTAACAAATTCATATTACTTATGTTTTAGTGCTAATGACTAACAACAGAGGTGCAGTCTGTATAGTTAATCAGCAGCTCTAGTCAGGGTGTGCTAAACTGAAGTACTGAGTCTTCAGCCGGGATTTGAAAGCTGAGACCAAAGGGGCATCTCTTATAGTAGCAGGCAGACCACTCCACAGTTTAGGGGCCCTGTAACTAAAAGCTCGACCTCCCATTGTTATTTTATTAATTCTTGGAATCATAAGCAAACCGGCATCTTTAGAACTTAATGTGCGCTCTGGTTTGTAAGTCATGATAACTTCAGACAAGTAATCCGGACCTTGGCCATTTAAGGCTTTATATGTCAAAAGGAGGATTTTGAAATCTGCCAGTGTAAGGGTTTAAGAACTGGAGTTTTGTGTTCGTATTTTCTTGTAATAATTCTTGCAGCAGCATTTTGGATTAACTGGGGGCTCTATAATGAACAATTTGAACATCTAGTGAGCACTACATTGCAGTAGTCAATCCTACTAGAAATAAATGCATGAATTACAGCCGGTGGATAAAAATGAATGAGCAGAACTATGTGTCTTGTAATGAGCAGGCGTGCCATCGCTTGATGACTCCTTCTTTGTGCCCAGGTGCTGTTGGCATAGCATTGAAGATGGATGGATTGTTCCACGGTTTTTGCTAATGTTTACAATATAACAGAAGGTACTTTGAGCAATCCAAAGTCACCAAATAGGTCATCCACTGTTGGTCGAGCAAGAACCAAGAAACACATTACTAGTCGATGCCACGGTACGTATGTCTGGACTGTCATTTTAGAGCCCATCCCATCTACCTACAGGATCATCAGACTATCAGATGATGGAACGAGGACCCCTTTTTGGTTACAGCAATGGGTAGCTTCAAATCAGGGTCACGTCTCTTCTTACGAGCTGACAAACAGGCACATTGGTCCATTTCCAACACCCCCTTCTGTGTTTCCTTAGGCTCCATTAGGGACTGAAAGATTGGCCAGAAGTCTTCCCTCTATAAAGTGAAATCATTTCCAAAAAGTTCAGGACATTTGAGCAACTGTGACAGAACCTCCCAGAACCTCCATTTGTAGATTTCCACATGCTGCTCCACATGAAATAATCTAAAAAAAATAACAGGAAGTGAGGAGGAGAGTTAATTCACTTTGGTGGCCCATAACAAGGAAACAAGAACGAATCTGATAGTTTCTTTTGTTTTCAGAGACCACCAAATATGACTAATGCAGGAACGGCAATTGAGAAAGTCATATCAGGTCTGGTCCTTCATTGTTAATGTGGAAGCTATAAGAACAGTGGCGATGACGTTCGATGAACTTGGCAATTTTTTTATTAAAACGCTTCAACGAAACAATGTGGGCTGCCATTGTCATTGAGAGTTGGGATAGCACTGAAGATGGATGGATGGTTCCACGGATTTTGCTAATGTTTACAGTATAACAGAAGGCTCTTTGAGCAATCCAAAGTCACCAAATAGGAGATTCATTCTTGTTCTAGCAAGCTTTCAGCCAATTCTAACGTGAAGAGAGAGATGCGTGTCCAGGAACCTTCGAGCGTATAATAGATGCAAAGCCATTTGAGAGACACTGGAGATGTTTAATGCCCAGTGAGGTGCGGCTTGCAGGGCTTTTTAAAGGATTACCTGGCTTTGGCAGTTAAACCGTTTAAAGGTGTCATACTAAGTCCTTAATCCCAAAAAGCATGGAGTCAACATCAAATATGCCAGATGTGTTCTGCTCAGCTAACCCCAAATAGGGACATCTTCCTGTTTACGATGGATGAGTGCAGTGTCACATTTTTCAGATATCTGCGTCTCAAGCAATGCCTCATCCTCATTCCTGAGTTTTACATAAATCTTGGAAAATTTCAATGGAGTCTGTATATACAGTATATATGTGGTCTGGATTCCTTCTGCGTTATCCATGCCCTTGACCACAGGGACCACTTCCCCAATGTCTAAACACGATCATAGTAATTATTTCTAGTCGATTCAGAAAGTATTCAGGCCACTTCACTTTTTTCACATTATGTTGTGTTGCAGCTTTGTGTTTATATTGTTTATAAATTTGTTTCTTTCTGTCATCAAGCACCACTAGAATGACAAAACGCAAACAGGATTTTAGATTTTTTTCCAGATTCCACATTCCAGCCTGGTGGAGTCTTTGTGGGTTTGACGTGACGAGCTTCACACATCTGGAGTGTCGGCCAGGTTGCTTCATTGTTAAACTGATCATGGTAGCCTTTAACATGGCTTAGCTCACAGTACACTGTGATATGTGGAGGTACGTTCTTCAGATAGCTCCTACTCAAAAATCTCCTGCCAGCTCTCTAAAACCAACTATCATACTATTTAAGACATTTCACATACCACAGAGCAGTATGAAAGTCTGGAGCCAGATATATATGTGATGAAAGACTAAATTCCAGTCAGTTTACATGCTCACCTGGTTTCAGCCTCCATGAATACAAGCTAACCCCACAAATCCGTCCCTGTCTGTTGAACACACAATGGATTCCCCAGGTGATGACACCGTCCATCCTACAGTTGGCTCGTGTTACCGGACACACCTGGAGCCCGAGATCTGTCAAGAGCTTACTCATGGGTGTTATGTTCACTATACATGTGGGTCCCAGCACTCAGAGACCTCCTGACAATCAATCGGACCAGGAGCCAAAAGGAAAAGGCGACAGTGACATCACAGTGGTAATTCAGTTTCTCTGACCCTCTGTTTGTTGAAAGGCAAAGAGCTTGTCATATAAAAGTCAGACATATTAAGAGATGATGTTTTAATGCAGCTTAGCTTTTCTTTGTTTTTTGCAAAAATCTTAGAAATAGGTTAAAAATGAAGGACCGATATGTGAATATAAATATCAAAGATAGATAGATAGTTTAGCGTAGTTGGCAGGATTACATAGATAGATAGATAGATAGATAGATAGATAGATAGATAGATAGATAGATAGATAGATAGATAGATAGATAGATAGATAGATAGATATGAAAGGCACTATATGATAGATAGATAGATAGATAGATAGATAGATAGATAGATAGATAGATAGATAGATAGATAGATAGATAGATAGATAGATAGATAGATAGATAATTTAGCGTAGTTGGCAGGATTACATAGATAGATAGATAGATAGATAGATAGATAGATAGATAGATAGATAGATAGATAGATAGATAGATAGATAGATAGATAGATAGATAGATAGATAGATAGATAGATAGATAATTTAGTGTAGACAGAGACACAAGTCCCAGCACAATACAGGCTTTACTCAGAGTGGGAAATCCTTTTCTTTTGTCCCCCACCTGTAGCACAGTCCAACAAGCACCAAATACTCAGTCCTTTCTTCTCTTTTCTCTCTTTCTTCCACCTCGACTCCTCCCTTAAGCTTCGTCCTCTTCCTCTCGACTCTGGTTCTCAGTGTAGTAGTAGCTGGCTCCTTTTTTAAGGTACCCAGTAGTGCTTCCAGGTGTCCAGTGATTATCTTCCGGGTTTGGTGGCAGTCCTGGTAAAGAGGGCTCAGTTGTTCCCTTTGTGCACCCTGGCAGTGGCCACAGACCCTGGTAGTGTTGAGCTTCCATGCTCCAACCCCGAGGCACCATAGCAGGACAGGGAAGCTGCCCTCTATTTTCCTGGGGGAGGCATTGCCTCATGCAAGCTCCTTCCCCCAGTCCTTCCTTTAAGAAGGCGTCCCAGCCGAATAAGCCTCCCAAACGCTTATAATGTGTCCATCACACATTATAATAAACAAAAGCTCCCAAACACATAAATAAGAGAGCTGCTGCCATCTGATAACAGACTTGTAGGTTAGAATACAATGTGATCACATCTGCCCAGCAGTTCTTCAGGTTTACGTTTAAATGTGTTAACATGTGAATAGAGCAGGTCCAACTTGCTGTGTTCACAAATGGACAATGCTAACTGAAGTTTGCTCCTTTCAAAGTTCCCCTGGTTGAAGTCACCAGCATTCTAGGGTCAACTTATTTGTTCTTGTGGTGGTGGATTTGAAGAATGTATTAATGTGAAGGAGAAAGAGAGAGAGGACAGAGTAGGGACTGAGGGGAGGTTGTCCAAAGCTGTGGAATTAATACTCCTGCTTTTATTTGTGATGCCCCTTCAGTCTCGGCTTTTAAAGACTGACAACTTGAGTCCAGCATACCCTGACTAGAGCTGCTGATTAGCTGTGCATACTGCATTCCTGTTTGTCAGTCATTGTTAGTCATTTGAACAGACATATAAGTCACATAGTATTTGTAAACCATTACTAGCCCTCAGTCAACCTATTCTGTTTCCCTCCTTGATATCTGGATGCGACTGCCAGGCTGCTCTCCTGGATGGAAAAGTGATCTTGGATGAAGGATCTTTGGGATCATCGGATAGAAATATTCTCTTATCATAATTGGATGGCCAGCTCAGACTCCACTACAGAATGACCAGGATGAGATAGGCAGTCAGTTGGCCGAGGTCTCCAGCACTCAGACTTTCTGTTTGACTTTTCTTTTTACAGTTTTAATCTCCTCCTTTGTTGACTGGCTCATCAATTGATTAATGGACAGATATTGTTGGTTTCCATTGATGTTTGATCAGTTTCTACTTTGTTCTCAGTGTGTTTTAACAAATCTCTATTTTTATGTGTTTCCATTCTGTATTTAGTAATTCGTATCATCTTTAATTGTATTTTAACTGAGAATTGCTCACTCAATGAAGTGCGCTTTGAAATAAATAAGTTGTGTTGCACTGTATTGTACAGTTAGGTCCATAAATATTTGGACAGAGACAACTTTTTTCAACTCAGAGAAACTGAAAGCCGCTGCAGTAAAGGCCTGGCAGAGCATTAAAAAGGAGGAAACCCAGCATCTGGTGATGTCCAGGAGTTCAAGACTTCAGGCTGTCATTGCCAGCAAAGGGTTTTCAACCAAGTATTAGAAATGAACATTTTATTTCCAGTTATTTAATTTGTCCAATGACTTTTGAGCCCCTGAAATGAAGGGATTGTGTTAAAAAAATGCTTTAGTTGCCTCATATTTTTACGCAATCGTTTTGTTCACCCCATTGAATTAAAGCTGAAAGTCTGCACTTCAACTGCATTTGAGTTGTTTCATTTAAAATTCATTGTGGTAATGTACAGAACCAAAATTAGAAAAAAGCTGTCTCTGTCCAAATATTTATGGACCTAACTGTACCAGCAGAGTAATGATCAAAAGCCCTTTAGTCCTCCTTTTAGTCTCACTGGCACCCCGTGCCAAGGCTTTTTCCAACCTTGCACCCAATTGCACCATCCCTATAACTGAAGCAGGTTCAGACACTGAGTTTTACTTCATCCAAGTTCTATGAAGTCTTCTTCCAGTTCCATCCCTACCTTGGTGTCATCATGTGACTTTAAAGTCACCTCACCAAGAACTCGGGGACACAGGTTGGAAACTTGTTAAGGGTAAATTTCACACACACACATGGGCAAGTTTGTCTTCACACAGAGGTCCGTTGACACATGTGACCAAGAAGCATGGCCTTCAGGGTCCTTCAAAACTTGCTATGATGTTGGGGGAATTGAATGGATGGGAATGGTGAGCTCTGTCGGGCTGAATGGCCAGTTCTTATCTAGACTGTTCTAATGTTCTTCTGAGGACAGTTCGAGGTCAAGATTGAAAATATCTCATTTGATTAAAAAAAAAAAAAAGACAAATATTAAATATTGGAGATGAGCCCAGGATCTCAAGATGCTTAATCTTTACGAAAATTCCATGAACATGAGCCAGTGGCAAAGTGTTTCCAAGGAGAATAATGGGCTGTGAAGGAAAACAAGTCTGATTTTTTTCTTCTCCTTAATTTTGGTCCTGTGTAATACACTATATATCCTTGTTTGGAGGAGTATAGGGAAACATGAAAGAAAGGGGCTACACATTTAAGTGTAAAACTGGCACACTAGCTAGTGCTCCGATATCAGACATTCCTGAGAAGGTAAATGGCCAAGGGGTGGAGGCGCCATAGGAAAGCAGACAGCACTTTGTCATGACGTGTATTAATATAGACACCGTATGGTGAGGGGGCTGATGTATGAGGAGGCTTTATGAAAGGCTTCATTAAAGCAGCATCACTCATTCTGAAAAGTTAATGAACACCACAGGCCCCGGATTACAGCAGCGGTTTGGTAAGGGCCTGATAGAGACGGTTTTCTTTTGTTTACTTCATTTTAGCAATAAATGTATTATTCATTCGACAGCGGCTGACGGCGGCACATTAAGAAGATTAAGTGTGTGGTGAATGGGCATCTTCCAGATAAAACCGCCTCTCCGAAGAAAGCGATCGTTGCCTGTGAGGCGGTGCCCCTTGCTGCTGAGACTTCCCCGCCCGTTTACTGTGAGCTCGTGATATGCTTAGCGTGATTTAGGCATGACCCAATAGAGAGCGCAAGGTGGTGTACATTGCTTAGATACAGTCATATGAAAAAGTTTGGGAACCCCCTCTTAATTCTTTGGGTTTTTGTTTCTCATTGGCTGAACTTTCAAAGTAGCAACTTCCATTTAATATCTGACATGTCTTATGGAAACAGTAGGATTTCAGCAGTGACATTAAGTTTATTGGATGAACAGAAAATATGCAATATGCATCATAAAAAAATTAGACAGGTGCATAAATTTGGACACCCCAACAGAGATATGACATCAATACTTAGTTGAGCCTCCTTTTGTAAATCTAACAGCCTCTAGACGCTGTCCTCCTATAGCCTCTGATGAGTGTCTGGATTCTGGATGGAGGTATTTCTGACCATTCTTCATACAAAATCTCCCCAGTTCAGTTAAATTTGATGGCTGCCGAGCATGGACAGCCTGTTTCAAATCATACCATAGATTTTCGATGATATTCAAGTCAGGGGACTGTGACAGCCATTCCAGAACATTGTACTTCTCCCTCTGCATGAATGCCTTTGTAGATTTCCAATTGTGTTTTGGGTCATTGTCTTGTTGGAATATCCAACCCCTGCGTAACTTCAACTTTGTGACTGATGCTTGAACATTATCCTGAAGAATTTGTTGATACTGGGTTGAATTCATTCGACTCTCGACTTTAACAAGGGCCCCGGTCCCTGAACTAGCCACATAGCCCCAACAGCATGATGGAACCTCCACCAAATTTGACAGGAGGTAGCAGGTGTTTTTCTTCCTCCGCCATGCAAAGCGCTTTTTGTTATGACCAAATAACTCCATTTTTGTCTCATCCGTCCAAAGCTCTTTGTTCCAAAATGAATCTGGCTTGTCTAAATGAGCATTGACATACAACAAGCGACTCTGTTTGTGGTGCGAGTGCAGAAGGGGCTTCTTTCTCATCACCCTGCCATACAGAGCACCAGGAGTGCTGTCGCTCATGGTATTGTTATTTTCAGCCAGGGTTCCCCACCTTGGATGGGGTACAAATGCTGTGTTTATGTTTCTGCTGTCCATAGTCTTTGTTACCAATGTTGATTGTTTAGTTTCTTTATGTCAGTGTGTATCGTGCTACGTTCCTTGTGTTTTGGAAGTGGCTCCCAAAGAGGTGGGGCCACCACCCCATCACTCTGCCCTATAAAGGCGAGGCATATCCCAGAATACCTTGTGGTTCTTTCGAATGCACTAAGAAGTGGCGAGAGCTTCTTGAGATTTTGCTGGGCCTTGTGCTTTCTGTGACCTTTCTGGAAACTGTTTTTGGACTTCATCTCTGAATATCGGTATTGCGACTTGTTTGCTTTGGACTGCCTTTGTCTTACAGGCAATTCCATTTGTCCTTTTTTTGAGCATTTTGTGTTCTTTTGTTTCCTTTTGAAAATAAATCATTTATATTCAAAAAGATTCCGTGCTTGCCCTGTCAGAACCAACCCCACCCCGCGGCCTACCAAGTAGCCATCTTTGAGAGATATTTTAGGACTTTATGTGTTGAGAAACTCTTTTTTCACAATTATTATCATGAATTTGGGGCTCCTGAACACAAATGTCCCAAGAATAATGCCCATTATGGGGGTACCTGTCAAACTCTGGCTAGTCACGATAGGGCAAACACAGGATCTTTATAAATAAGAGACTTATATTCAACTCAAATGCCCTGTGACAAGGATAAGTTCCGAAGAGCACAAAAGGTCAAGTGAGTTGCCTGAAACAACAAAGGCAATTTGAGGCAAAAAGTCCTGAAAACACAAATCCAAGTCAGAAGCACAGCATGAAGTCAGAAATCCAGGAAATTCATAAAAAATGCACAGGGCAATCACAAGAAAAACTCACCAACACCATTGTCTTCAATGAACCGCAAGGGACTGTTTGTTTCCTTTGCCTATATAGGACAGCACTATGACGGAGATGAATTGATGGCCCCGCCTTTATAGACACATGGAATTTCTATAGACCTATTGAAATTAAATAATACACAAAACAAATACGAAGCCCAGAATAATGCAAATGTAACATTATTAATGTAAACAAAAGAATCTAAAATGAAGAAAATAACATTAAAAAAGGAATATGAACATCAGCCTGGGGAGGAACCCAGTTGAAATATAACACACACGTAATTTTGTCATCTTTCCTTTTGCAGTTTAATCCTCATGATTCATGATTCTTATTCACTTCTCTTGTGATTCTTTTGAGTCTGAGCTGAATCATTTCTGGCCAATGAGAACTCAGCCACTGATGATTCTCTTGTTCATCCTATGAGCGCAGTATATTATCAGCACATTTATAGTAGAACTAGAAAACACACAGACCTTCGGCCCTCCCAAAGTCAAGGTTCCAGCCCCAGTGGTTCATGAGGTTACTGCACCACGTGTGTTTCATACCCAGCGGATGCCAAAGCTGCCATTCACCTTCTTCCTATTACGTAATCAGCAGGTTGTGCACAGCAGATGCTGAGTCTATCATTCTAATTGGTTTTCTGGAATTTGCCTCACACTCAGCCGATGTCGTTCTTCTTTGTTTCTCTGACATGTCACCTTCTCAATCACTTTGCCTATGCAGAAGAAAGACACAAACCCTGAGACATTTGAGGAGGTTGCCACCAACCTTTGTGAGTATCATTTTGTGAGTATCAATAGGTTGTGCACAGCAGATGTTTGGGTTGTCATACTTCTTCTTACCACATAAAAGGTCTTTTGCAATTTGCCTCACACTCAGCCGATGTCATCCTTCTTTGTCTCTCTGTCATGACTCCATCTCATTTGGTTTGCCTATACAGTTAGCTGTTAGGAAGACATAAACCCCGAGAACTTTGCGGAGATTGCCACCAGCCACACCTTGAGAATATCAGCCGGCTGTGCACAGCCGATGCTGAGGCTGGCGTTCTTCTTCTTCTTCTTCTTCTTCCTGTTGTGTAATCAGCTTCTGCAACAGATGCGACATGGGGAAAGTTAAACAAACGAGCCTGATGAACTGAATGGTCTCGTCTCATTTGTTTAATTTCTGAGCCTGAAAGGGGGAGGAGTCAGAGGCAAGGCAGAAGTGATGTCACTAGGTCGCCTCTTATTGGCTCTCCTCTTCCTCCACTCTCACAACAAAAATAAAGATTTAGCTAAAGGCTGTGTTCTAATGCCTTTACTGCCCCCATGTGTTCACAAATTTGTTTTTTCCCCACATCTCTGTGCTATGCATGTTGGGTACAGAGGCGAGCACTGATTGGTCTGTAATAAGTGAATATGAATGCATGTGAATGTCCCTTGTCGCACACAATATCCTCAATATCCTCTAATTCACCCCATGCTGCTAGCATTGAATTTTGGTAGCCTTCAAGTTGGTACTGGAAAACCTGGATTCAGAAAAAGAATGTCTGGTTGGCATGCTAGACTTTGGCGACAATATAAAGTTATGGGGGATTTGGTGGAAACAGCCCTAATCTATTTTAAAATTCCTACGGCAGGGGTGTCTAACTCCAGTCCTGGTGGGATTTCATTCTAACCATCTTCTTAATTAGTGAGTCCTTTTTGCTGCTGTTCTGCCTCAGTTTTAATTGACGTGACTCAGACCCCCTCGTTGTTTCAGAGCAGCCAAACAATAATGAGACCCAAAACAAGCCGCCACATGACTAGCTAACCTGAAAATAAAGAAAGGTGAAGGTCTTGGTCATGTTGGTCTGCTCAGGTCACCAAAACATCTTGATGGCGGTCTTAGAAAAAACAGAAAAACAGCAATCTGCTGTGGCAGAATGAGAGCAGCAACAAGTCATGAAATTCAATAACAGCTTTAATTAACAGCTTCTCATTAAGAAACTGGTTGGAGTGAAATGGGCTGGAGTTTGACATTCCAGTTTAGCTGGTCATCTGTTGACTTGTTTCACATCTCATTTCTGTTTGGCTGCCATTTAATGAAGAAACTAATCGATTCAGAGGACTGAATCCTTAAAAACAGGGCTATGAAAATGAATGTTAAAGGAGTTAATTAGCAGTGAAAACTGGTCACTGATTAGGAAAAGGGTGAGAATGAAAACCTGCAGCCGCTGCGGCCCACCAGCACCAGAGTTGGACACCCCTGTCCTAGGGGAAACATAAGCATGTAGGGTCACATTACATTTTTTTTTACTTCTCCTTGAGTTAACTATTAGCATAATACAGCAGAATCAAATTTTAAATCAGATATCACCAGCTGTCCACTTTTAAGGCTGTGGTTTAACTTAATTAGGGGATTACAAAACATTTGCTGTGTAAATGTAGTTCCTAATCTGTGACAAATGATTTATAAAGGATCTTATAAATCACGCAAGAAGTTCCATTTTGAAATCTTTTCTAATAGCCATGTAGGTTCATCTACTCGGTGTCTAAACCTGCTTCAACTATAGGGATGGTGTAACAGTCCTGATCCAAGTTAGTTATGCAAGACGTTGAGCTTTTTTGTCGTTTCCACCCCATTTTTTGGCTCTCTTGATCCTAATCCCCTCATTTTTAGGTTATTTTGCCCAGGACATTAAACCCTAATAATAAAGAATAAACCTATACATGTCTTCAGCAATAATGATCAGAAGGACTTGAAGTTATTCATGCCACATCAACCAAACCCCTGACTGGATATGAGTGGTCAATGCTACTCCTTCTCACAAAACTCATTTTATGTTATTTTGAGATTGAAGGAAGGGACAACGGTAAAAAAACGTAAAAAAATTTGAAGATTCAGTCACAAACATTGTGAAAATAACAAAATGCTCAAATAAACAGGCCAAAAGTGATTGCCTGAAAGGCAATCCTCTGCAAGCAAGTCCCAATACAAAAACACAAAAATTTGTATATGCAAAGAAGTACAAAATCAAAATGAGCACTTACCAAACCACCAAGTGCATTCAATGAACGACGAGGGACTGCATTACCCATGAGCCTTTATAGGGCCGGGAGCAGACCTTCAAGTGTGATGGACAGGTGGCCCCTCCTCTTGGGAACCACCCACAAAATACAGAGAATATGAAGACATTTGAGGAGACAAACAGTAATGCAGTAAACATATCAACTAAGTGATAAATGAAAAAATCAATATTAACAGAAATAACCATACTAAACAGTTAGTCAGTTTCCATCACAGGATCACGGGGGTCTGCTGGAGCCAATCCCAGCCAGCATAGGGCGCAAGGCAGGAAAAAAATCCCGGGCAGGGCACCAGCCCACCACATGGCACACACACACACTATGGACAATTTCGGATCACCAATGCACCTAACCTGCATGTCTTAGGACTGTGGGAGGAAACCCACGCAGACACGGGAAGAACATGCAAACTCCACGCAAGGAGGAGCCGGCAAGGGAACCCGGATCTCTTTACTGCGAGGCAGCAGCACTACCACTGCGCCACCGTGCCACCCCACACTAAACATTTCACACGAAAAAGACAAAGAAAATGTATGTAAACATTACACTAACAAACTGTGCTGTTCACTACTGATATGAAAATGCTGCTTCTACATATACTTTACTTAATGATGGGCAGCCAACAGACAGAAAAATGGGGCACTTAATCACTTCTGCCTGGAAGTCGAGAGTGCAGAGTTCCCCTGTGAATCCTAAATCCTTCTCCTAAGGGGTACTTTTGATTTTCAGACCTCCCATCGTGTATTCAAACCAAAACATTTTTTATGTCTCGATGCATGCTCAATAATCCAGGTAAGGAAATCCTAGAAATTTGATTCTGTTCATCTGGACAAAGTTTTTTAAGGAGGCCATTTACGTGAAAAAGGAACGACCATCTCTGAACAGAGGAGGGGGCCTAAGGGTACATCTGTCGCCATCTTACAATGCTGTGATTGCAGCCATTCCTCAACCCTCTATGAATGGTTCACACGTCTACTAATCAGTGGACAATTTGCATATCACTGATCAACTGGCCCTTTGTCAATGGTGCTAGTCTCTGTGATTAAGCAAAGGTACTGTTTATAAGGTTGGGGAAACCTGCAGTCAATTGAGACTGAGGAAGAGACTTGGATAAGTCTCGAAATATTTCTCCCACTTAAAAACTTTGTCCAGATGAACAGAATCAAATTTCTAGGACTAACATTTTTTACTTCCTCCATGTAATATGTTACATTTATTGACATTAAATTTCATCTGCCACAAAATCTGTCTCTATGCTGTCCAAGTCCTTCTGTAATGTTTCAGTGGATTCGAGATTATCTGCCAGTCCGCCTAGCTTGGTATCATCTGAAAATTTAACCAGCTTCTTATTACTCTGACAAAAAAGATTCACAAGTGGAAGTGAAACATGACTGTGAGAATGAGAGAGAGATCGGAAGATAAAGTATTACAAGCTGCTGCACAACCACGCAGTACTGACCACCATGCCCGTCACAGAGGAATCACATTTTTGTTCTTGCAATAAACAGCAGCACTGACAAATATATACTGTGTATATATATATATATACATATATATATATATATTGTGGTGGATTGCCGGCTTCTTTCTCCGGCCCTCACCCCCAGGCCGCCAAGAGGAGCTCTCCCAGCAGCGTGGACATGCCCCGAGTTCCAGCAGGGCCTCATGGACTATGTAGTTTTTATACACAGCCCTGCTGGATACCTTGGGGGCCACCAGGCGTCGCTGTAGGGGGGCTCGTAGGCTCGCATGTGCCCTATAACCCGGGAGTACGTCACGGTCACGTGACAGGAAGAAACGATGTGCTCCCGGGTTGAAGAAAAGGACTGTTTACCCTGACCCGGAAGGGAAAAGGAACAGTGGACTGTTGAATGGGAACACCTCCGGGTCAGGGTGTATAAAAGGACTCTGGGAAGCCCAGACTTGCGAGCTGAGCTGGGTGGAAGGGTGGTAATGCGTCTGGGAGTGTGGAGGATTATTGTTTATTGTTGTTATTATTATTATTATTATTATTATTATTGAGTATTGTGGAGAGGAGGGTGCTTTGTGCACAATTATTATTTCTAATAATAAACCATTATTGGACTTTTACCTGGTGTCTGACGTGTAGTCTGAGGGTTCAAGGGGTCACGGAGACTCTAATCTATCACAATATATATATATATATATATATATATATATATATATATATGCAGTGATATGCAGCAAAATGTTCAACATATTCATGCTGTGCAAGTTGAAGGCTTCACCAACATGGATTCCTTAAAATGTTCTTGTCAGCTGCTAGTGTAAGATAAGGGAGTGATATTTCACAGTCAGGCGCTAATCACATTTGAGCTTATTAAGCGCGGCTCCTTCATGGGTTTTGCGGCATTCATAAGTGAAGTTCAAAGTAAAAACTTCTTACTTTGCTTCAAAATCGTCTTAACTCGAGATGATGGCTAAAAAAAAAAAAATCCAAAAGGAGGGCCATCTCCTTCATTTTCTTAACAGATCAAAAGCTCTGAAATCTCTATGTGTTTAAACGTACATAGCAAAAAATAATAAATAAATAAATAAATACATACATAAATAAATAAATAAAATGTTAATGTTAACAGAACAAAACGCTCAAGATGTTAAAGGAGCAGGGCCACTTCGGAACCCTACCCCGTCTGCTCTGAGCTCTCAGCCGTATCAAAGAGCCACAAGCAGCCATATTTGGCCACCTAATTGAATTTTGTTATCTGCAATGGGTGACCACATTGGTATCAGGAAATAAGAACTTAGAGAGGACTGATGGTGCCAAGCTACGCTAATGACAAGGCACACTTTATTTTCCACATTTGGACATCAGAACCCTCTGACAAACCCGAAAACTTGGGGCACATTACTTGGGTTTTGGGTCATCTTATCTTCCAGGGAAAGATTTGGATGTAACTCTGCCCCTAGAAACTCGATTTCTGTTTGCCCTAGAATGGCGGACTGCAATCGGGAGGAACTGTGATGTCACTTCCACCACAGCTCCACCCGGCCAAAGCTCCGCCCTTCTGCTTCTGCCACTCTATATAAGGTCACCTGATCATCAGAACCCCATCAGAGCAGATTAAGGGCTCATGAAGAGAGGACCTCTTTGAAACTGAGACCAAGTCCATGTCATTTTGATTTCATTTCCAAAGCCTGTTTATTTTATCTCTTTGCTTTATTTTTGACAATCAGCCATGGACAAATATATGGGACACCCGTGGTACCCCGATTGTTTTCCTATTTATCTTATCTGTCTTTTACACCTCATTGGATAGTCCACTGATGTTTCAATCTATTGTGGATATCTGGCCAAAGGAGACCATTCTAGAATTTAGTCCAGTAATTACGTTACAGAAGAAATCATCTGCCATCACGTTTTTCACAATAAGATGCATGTACAGGTGTGTGATACTTAATGTGTGAGGGACTTTGGAAAGTAGATACACTCTTCCTCTTAGTGTTGTGAATTAGCAACACAAAAATGGTGAAAAGATTGAAGGCCTCCAAAAAAGACATGTTCCTTTACTGTCTACCATTGAGATACCTTGCCAACATTTTACTTTTTTTGGCAAAGAGATCACAGCTACATTCTTGCCCCTGATAGCAAAACCAAAAAATATTGTATATCAAGAAGCCATTGGATATGAAAGCTATCAATATAAGTTCTTCTCAATACAAATTATTACATTTTAAAATAATTTTTTTGATTGATTATTAAAGTTTGCCCTATTTCACTACTACGCTGGTGGAGCCGCCAGGGACAGCTAGTATTATATAAATACCAGTAATGGCGCACTGTACGATAACATGCAGTGAATACACTTGACTTGAGCATTCCTAGTTTTCATCCTCTTCCTCTGTACGTTTATCATTCGTTTGCTCAGAGGTTGATGTGCTTGCTGTCTCCTGAGCAGATCTTCTTTTCTCCACTCTAGTGGCCCACTTCTTCTCTTCTTCCGTCAGCATCTTTTCACATTAAAACTGATTAAGTCAGTGTTTGTGCTGCAATTACTTAGTACGTTTTCATTAATTTTGCACTTACGCTGGCACCTAAGTCTTCAATCTGCCTCAGGAATGATTTAAGATATGAAGAGGAAGGAGAAGTGACGGCGAAGGTGGTAGGGAATGAGAATGGCGCCCGTATACATGCACTGCACAGCCGCCCTGCTGGCCGCTTCTGAGAGCTGATTCAACAATAAAATAAAATAAAAATAAAAATAACTTTGGAGGTCAATCATCGCCCCAAAAGTGGATAGTAGACGTCACGTAGTATATGTGTACCAAATTTCAAGTCAATAGGTGAAAAGGTTTGCGAGCTACAGGTGATTTAAAATCCTGGACAGACCAACGGACAGCCACAGTATAGCGTATTATATATAAAGATCAAACAGACAGAACAAAACCAAAATAGCATTAATAACTTAAGATGAAAAATAATATTTGAAAAACAACACAGAGATTAATTGAAGAAACAACACGGATCTTGGCTAAAACATGACAGTCCTGCTGTTTTCACCACTGCTAAAAACACATGAGAGGTTTAAAGTTGAAGAATCAAAGCTCAGGTCACCAGTGCCGTGATTACACCTTAATTATAGCGTTATGTATGCCGTTATTTTACTTGTTTGATGTGGGCGACAGCTGATTTCCAGGGGAGTGCCTTCATACGGTACGACATGTTATATAACAGCACAACGGTCATCTCGTTATTCCTTTGATTCATACCACACTTGACTTCGAGTTTGTTTTGCTATCCGACCCGATTTCATTTCCTGGTTTCAGTACCTGTCTTCTACTTACTAGAAGAACAGCTAGAGGTTTTAACTGAATCTTTATCTCAGCTGGAAGCAGCCAAATACACATTTACTAAAACTAAAACACAAAACTCGTGATTTCTGAACCTACGGCTAGGAAAATGAAACAAAATCACTTCCTTAACTTGAAATTCGCTCTCAAAATCCCGGGCCTGTTTCGAGTTTTTCCGACTTCAAATGATGACGTCAATTCAAAATGGTGACGAACACTGTAAATAGTAAGTACAGTAACACTTTATAGGATTAATTTGTTTTTTAGAAGAATTTATTTTAAATGAATAGCAAATATTGATAAGGTAAAGGCTGACATTACCAGAACTAACTGACGTTAGCGTGATTCGCACTACTGTTTCGTACGGTTCGGTGACAACTGGGCGACAGTCAACTCGGCAAAAAGATAGCTCGGCAAAAGACAACTTGGCGAAAAGACAACTCAGCAAAAGACAATTCGACGAAAAGACAAGTCGGCAAAAGACAGTTCGGCGAAGAAACAACTTGGTGAAATACAACTCGGCGACATCCTTTACCAGTTAGGTAATAGTTAGGTTCAAAGAGATTTTTAAATTATATTTAAATGACAATGTGATTTAAAATGTTGAAAATAAACTTATATAATTGACAAACAAACTTTATTCTGCAGATGGAACAAACTCTATCTTACATTATCTTCTGCAACCAAAATTGCTAATCCTTTATATAAATTGTATTGATTGTAAATGTATGTTAACATTATTTAGAATACAAAAGGTGACCTGCGAGTACGGCTTAAGGAATATCTTTACTCTCAACGTATTAGGACTCTCATAAAGCAGGTGATTCTATGGATTTTCCGGCACCCTACGTTGACATTTAAATATCATTAAAAAATGTCTTTGAACCTAACTATTACCTAACTGGTTAAGGATATCGCCAAGTTGTCTTTTCTCCGAGTTGTCTTTTCGCCGAGTTGTCTGTCGCCGAGTTGTCTTTTCACCAAGTTGTCTTTTCGCCAAATTGTCTGTTACCGGGTTGTCTTTTCGCCGAGTTGTCTGTTACCAAGTTGTCTTTTCGCCGAATTGTCTGTTACCGAGTTGTCTTTTCATCGAGTTGTCTGTCGCCAAGTTGTCTTTTCGCCAAGTTGTCTGTTACCGAGTTGTCTTTTCATCGAGTTGTCTGTTACCGATTTGTGTTTTTCCCGAGTTGTCTGTTACTGAGTTGTCTTTTCACCAAGTTGTCTTTTCACCGAATTGTCTGTTACCAAGTTGTCTTTTCGCCGAGTTGTCTTTTCGCCGAATTGTCTGTTACCGAGTTGTCTTTTTGTCAAGTTGTCTGTCACCAAGTTGTCTTTTCACCGAGTTGTCTGTTACCGAGTTGTCTTTTTGTCGAGTTGTCTGTCACCAAGTTGTCTTTTCCCCAAAGTTGTCTGTTACCGAGTTGTCTTTTCATTGAGTTGTCTGTTACCGAGTTGTCTTTTTGTCGAGTTTTGTCTGTCACCAAGTTGTCTTTCACTGAATTGTCTGTTACCAAGTTGTCTTTTCGCCGAATTGTCTGTTACCGAGTTGTCTTTTTGTCGAGTTGTCTGTCACCAAGTTGTCTTTTCACCGAGTTGTCTGTTACCAAGTTGTCTTTTCACCGAGTTGTCTGTCACCAAGTTGTCTTTTCGCCGAGTTGTCTTTTCGCCGAATTGTCTGTTACCGAGTTGTCTTTTTGTCAAGTTGTCTGTCACCAAGTTGTCTTTTCCCCAAAGTTGTCTGTTACCGAGTTGTCTTTTCATTGAGTTGTCTGTTACCGAGTTGTCTTTTTGTCGAGTTTTGTCTGTTACCAAGTTGTCTTTTCGCCGAGTTGTCTTTTCGCCGAATTGTCTGTTACCAAGTTGTCTTTTTGTCGAGTTGTCTGTCACCAAGTTGTCTTTTCACCGAGTTGTCTGTTACCAAGTTGTCTTTTTGTCGAGTTGTCTGTCACCAAGTTGTCTTTTCACCAGAGTTGTCTGTTACCGAGTTGTCTTTTCATTGAGTTGTGTTTTCGCCGAGTTGTCTTTTCGCCGAGTTGTCTGTCGCCCAGTTGCCCCTGAACGGTTTTGTACATTGCACTTAACAGTTGCTTTGATCCATATTTTAATTGCAGCTTCCAAGCAGAAATTGTAATATTTATCATGGCCAAGAGCATAAAAATCTTTATTAGACATGTGTCAGAGGGCGACATTTTTTGTACACTGGGTGGTTTCGTTTCTCTCATAGGCAGAGGAACATGTAAATATTACATTTAAAACACAGCAGATGAAGAAGCAATAGACACCCATTGTTGGGAGTGGCGTGAGAAGTTAAAAGGCAAATTTCCTGGGTAATCCTGTTACTGATTATTGTGATGGCTGTCTATAAGTATTTGCTGTCTTGCAAAACAATCACCGCTTTGAAGTTTTAACTGGTTAAATATACAAACAATACAAAATTATGATAAAAGAACTGCTCCTTCCTTGGAAAATGTTTGTATTTACTGGACTTGGAAATTAATATGTCTGGGGATATTGGTTTCTAATCAGCATATGTGTACTCATTGATAGTTGGCTACAATACTTTTTGTTAACTTGTGTTTACATTATTTGTTAAGCCCAGGAAATTTGGTATGTGCCATCGTCCTGTTGATCTAGATAGGGACTGAAGGACATTTAAACGTCTGGGCAGGAGAAGGCAGTGTGAGGGATGGTCCACTGAGAACTCTGCCAAGACACTCACACAGAGCACAGGGGCTCGCAGGCAGACTTGGGTATGTGGGTGGTACGACTTGAGACACAAGGACGGCAACACTTACTTCCAGGGAGGAAGAGACAGCTCCACAAGAAGATGCCGGTTGTGGGTCCAGCGAGAGAGGGAAGCCGCATGAAAAGACTGAGCAAAGCTGGCAGATGAGAAGTGAGGCGTGCCTAGGTCACAGCAACACAAGGAGTGCAGAGTAGGAAATAAAGAACGACGAAGAGATGCTGACAGGGATTCAATGATTTGACAAGACTTCTGTTAGGAAAAGAGCATCTGGTGAATAGAGTGCATCCGTGGAAAGTTGGATGATTGATTGTTGGGGTAACACAGAGCGCAAACTGGACTTGGCACCACTAAAGGTTGTATCCTCCAATTATTGTTTTTAACTGACTTTTAGAGTGTGGAGTGTGTGATTTCCTTTTTTAAAAAAGGAATTTCGTTCCTGATATTATTTACTTTTTAATGTACTTTATATTGTCTTGTGTAATAGAAATTATTGTTGCTTTTCCTGAAATGACTGTTGTGTCTTTCATTGTGTGTTTACTCACCACCCAATTTAAAGGAACCTATGCGCTATTATCGGTACAGTTCAAGAGTTCACAGTCTTTTAATAAAACTGGGTGGCGTAGTCGGAAATTTTAATGGTGTTGTGGCATGGGGCCGGGATGCCCCTTCGACATATGTTCCGGGGGAGCAACCGTGAGCTGCTCAATACCTCCCCCGGAACGCTTGGTGACAGCCTCCCTGGCTGACGGTGGTGCCTCAGTTTCCTGCAGGGCTCCATGGGAGATGAAGTTCTCCACAGCCCTGTTGGGATCTAAGGGTGGCCGCCAGGGGGGAGTTGCATGGGTCCCTGAGCCCGGCTGGAGGAGTCTCCAGCCCCACCCAGAAATGCAATAAGAAACAGGTGATCAAGTACCTGGAGCACTTCCAGGTGGGCTGTAAAAGGGGCCAGCAACCACCACTCAGGGGCGAGAGTCGGGAGGAGGAGGACAAAGCTTGACGGGAGGAGTGGTGGTGCCAGAAGGGAGTGTTGTGTTTTTGCTTGTGCTGTTTTGGACTGTGTTGTGCCTGTGGGGTTCATGGGGAAGACGTGCCCCACAGGTGAAGAAAATAAAGTTCTGTTTGTGTTTTTACACATGCCTCCGTGTGAGTCTGTGCCAGGTCGGGCGCAATGTAGCGCCTTTATTACAGTGTCTAGGTTAGATTACCTGTAAGTGTGACCAGACACCTGTCACACATGGCAACATACTTTTTCCGCCTTTCTTGCTCACCCGTTTCTTCTTCGACCCGAACCATAGAATTATTAGGTAGCGTCTGTTGCTGAAACACCAGCTTTCATGTGGGTATCCGTATTTACTTTCTCACTTGGGTAGCATGAACACGCAGAGGTCACTAATGACGCAATTGCGACTTCCGATTTCCCAGTTCCCCCGTATGACAAATGCAGCATGAGGTGAAATCCTGAAATTCTACAGCGAGTCAGCACGAGAATCCCTCGTATGCTACGCGCAGAGGACAGCCACTCGACAGCATGGGTTAAGGAATGCAAAAGATGGATTCTGTTTGCTTTGCTCCATCTTGAAGTGATTCCTAAAAAAATGAACTAATTCCAAAAGTGCCTTCTTTGTTGAGCATAGCATTCACTAGTTGACTGACACCATGCTGAGTCTTTTTAATACATTTTTTAATATGGTGCAGACTTTTTTTTTTGCTATCGATTATTGAGAGCAACCACAGTTTTTTTGGATGGTTCCTCACTGTGAGTTTGTGCCAAGCATGTCAGGCCAATCCTGGGCCTGTAGGATTTATTGTTCTTTGTAATTATGCCATACTGATGCACTTAATGCCTCTTTGATTACAAGTAGAAATGTAGATTTACAGCATTTCATTAGGCTAATCTAAACAATCCTCAAAAAAAAAAATGTAATCATCGAAAATATATTCCGCTTTCGTATCAGGGTGCCAAATGTTGAGAAACAGCACCCGTTTTCACTTATTCTTTTCTTTTTTTGTTTTTCTTTCTTTGAAGGCACCTCAAGAACTCTGTTGTGGACTGGAAGCTTTTTGCCCCTTTGGGTCTGATGAGAGCGTGAGAGTTTGAACTTACCGACTGAGTGGCATTAGAAACTGGCAGTTCTGGAAACACTGAATGGACTGTATTAGGCAACAAAATGTCACACTGGCCCTTCTTCTTAGTATCATCCTTAGGTGATGCCCATCTTGGTAACTGATAAAGACAACAGAGCACTAAATCCTTCAAGAAGTGCTTTCAATGCCCAAACTTTTGCATCAGTTACCCTCAGTGTCTGTGAGGGCCTCACCACATTCCCAACTCACCCCCAACCAAGATGGACGGCTGCTCCCTCCTGACTCAACATCAGCCCATCTAGTCGACAGCATTCTTCTGAGTTCTCACACCCTGAAGACCCTGAAGGCCTAAGGTCTCGTCACATTCAAGGCCTTGTTGCAATGTGAGTAAAATATTCAGGTTCAATTTTCTCCTTGGATTTTTGCTTTTTGTCTCCTTCCAGAGAAGTGTGTAAGATGTACAGGATATGTACGAGGGAAGTGTGACAGTGGTGAGGTCTGCGGTAGGAGTGACGGATGCATTCAAGTTGAAGGTGGGACTACATCAGGGATCGGCTCTGAGCCCTTTCTTATTTGCAATGGTGATGGACAGGTTGACAGATGAGATTGGACAGGAGTCCCCGTGGACTATGATGTTTGCTGATGACATTGTGATCTGTAACGACAGTAGGGAGCAAGTTGAGGAGACCCTGGAGAGGTGGAGATATGCTCTAGTAGGACCACAAAGACAGAATATATGTGTGTAAATTAGAGGGAGGTCAGTGGAATGGTGAGGATGCAGGGAGTAGAGTTGGCAAAGGTGGATGAGTTTAAGTACTTGGGATCAACAATACAGAGTAATGGGGATTGTGGAAGAGAGGTGAAGAAGAGAGTGCAGGCAGGGTGGAATGGGTGGAGAAGAGTGTCAGGAGTAATTTGTGACAGACGGGTTTCAACAAGAGTGAAAGGGAAGGTCTACAGGATGGTAGTGAGACCAGCTATGTTATATGGGTTGGAGACGGTGGCACTGACCAGAAAGCAGTAGACAGAGCTGGAGGGAGCAGAGAGTTAAAGATGCTAAGATTTGCATTGGGTGTGACGAGGATGGACAGGATTAGAAATGAGGACATTAGAGGGTCAGCTCAGGTGGGACAGCTAGGAGACAAAGTCAGAGAGGTGAGATTGCGTTGGTTTGGACATGTGCAGAGGAGAGATGCTGGGTATATTGGGAGAAGGATGCTAAGGGTAAAGCTGCCAGGGAAGAGGAAAAGAGGAAGGCCTAAGCGAAGATTTATGGATGTGGTGAGAGAAGACATGCAGGTGATGGGTGTAACAGAACAAGATGCAGAGGACAGCAAGATATGGAAGAAGATGATCCGCTGTGGCAACCCCTAACGGGACTTGAGAAAGAAGAAGAAGAAGTCTCCTTCCACAAGGAAGCCTCCAATACTGCTTTTTCACCACCCTTTTCTCTCTAAAGAAATTGAGTCCTTAAATATAGAATTGTTTTTATAAATCCAATAATAAGGTCAGTTGGTCAGGGTGGGCAGAAAAAAACTCCAATTAAGCTGAGGTGTAAGCAAAATCTGTAGGGGTTCCAAGCCAAAAGACCACCCAGCCCCCTCTGGGCATTCTGCCTCACATAAATGTCCTTACGTTGTACTTTTTGTTTCTTTCAAGGTTTTTGTCCTAGAGGATTCCACACAATGGGTCTCATGACTAGTTGGGGTGTCCTCTTTCATTCAAACATTCAGACATGACAGGACTTTGATCAGGTGCAGAAGAAAAGAGAGAAAAGTAAAGATTCATTTGAGAGTATGCTGTTTCTTTGAATGTCTAGTTTAAGTGTGGGACGAAAATGTAGCCACGAGAACACCTTCCAAAGCAAAGACAACACAGGAGTGGCTTAGGGACAACTCTATGAATGTTCTTGAGTGGCCCAGCTGAAGGTGTTGTCGCACCCACCGCATACTGAACCACCTGGATTGGATCTCAAGTGCGGCGGGTGACACCTCAGCACCACACTGGAACAGCGTGAGGTTTTTTATGGTGGCTGGAGTGCCAATCCTGCCACCAACCCTCAAGTTTTCCCTTCAAGTTGGAGGAACAACAACATTTATTTCTATAGCACATTTTCATAAGAACAATGTCACTCAAAGTGCTTCACAAGAATTACTGTAAAATTAGGAAATTACCATCGAATAAAAGTAAAGTCCGATGGCCAGGGAGGACAGAAAAAGCAAAAAAAAACTCCAGACGAGTTCGAAGTTCCGAACCCACGAGACCACCCAGCCCCCTCTAGGCATTCTACCTAACATAAATGACCTCAATCAGTCTTCATGGTATTCAGGGTTCTGATTGGAAGAATTTGATGATGATGGTCATGTGGTCTTCTGGGCTTTAATCCATTAATGTAGGAACATCACAGTGCTTTGATTAGGTGGTGGTGGTGCAGATTGTCAGCACAGAAAACCGGAAAAAGAACAGCAGAAAAAGAAGGGGTGAGTATGGAACACCTTGCAGGGCTGATGCAGGTTAATGTCATTACCCATGATGGAGCAATTGCAGGTTAAGGGCCTTGCTCAAGGGCCTGACGGAGTGGAGTCACTTCTGACATTTAAAAATTCAAACTGGCAACCTTCTGATTGCTTTTGCAGATCCCTAGCCTCTGAGCCACCACTCCACCCATTCAGCCAAAGCCCACACTTAAACAGCATCTCTTGGTTGGCACCAACCCAACACAGACTGACAACAGAGGCACGGGTAAAACAAACAAAAAGATTTATTTTTTCTTCACCTGTGGGGCACGTCTTCCCAGTGAACCTGACAGGCACAACACAGTCCCAAAATACCAAGAAAAATCATCCCAAAACACACTCTTTCTCCTCCACTCCGCCCAGGGCAGCTTCATCCTCCTCCTCCCGACTCTGAGTAGTAGCTGCAGGCTCCTCTTATAGCCAAGCCAGAAGTGCTGCAGGTGCTTGTTGACCTACTTGTGACTGCACTTCCAGGTGTGACTACGCTCCCACCCAGATGGGCTCGTTAAGCCGTGCAGCTCTATGCAACTCCCCCAGGAGGAGGCCACGGAGCCCAACCAAGATGAGCTCTGGTGTTCCATGAAAGTGGCCCCAATGCAACCCAGGGGGTCTGCCAACTAAGGTTCTGTGGGACGTAGCGTGGTGCCCATGGCTGATCTAGTGACAAAGGGGCATCCCAGCCGCCGGGCATGGGTCCTGGCCGTCCAACACAATATATATAAAATCTAATGTCTGTCTGTCTGTCTGTCTGTCTGTCTGTCTGTCTGTCTGTCTGTCTGTCTGTCTGTCTGTCTGTCTGTCTGTCTGTCTGTCTGTCTGTCTGTCCCGAGAGAACACAAGGTTTTTTTCTAGAATTTGCTTGAACATTCCAGTTGATTTTGCGACTTCTCTCATCGAGCTAAGTATCATAGTTCACTTGCGGTACCGATTTATTTGCCCAAATCCAACACGCAGTGGGCCGAGGGGAGGGGGGCGGGGCCCTCCTCACTTCCGTGCTAGCATCTGGGCTCTATCTTACTTCTGCTTAGCTAGCGAATGAGAGAACTACTTGACGGATTCAGATCTGTTTTTTTTCTAGAATTTGCTTGAACATTCCAATTGATTTTGCGACTTCTCTCATCATGCGGAGTATTATAGTTCGCTTGCGGTACCGATTTATTTATGCAAATCCAACACGCAGTGGGCCAAGGGGAGGGGTTTAGGGCCCACCTCACTCATGCGCCAGCCTCGGGGTATTCCTTACCTCCACTTAGTTAGCGAACGAGAGAACTACTTCACGGATTTAGATTGGGTTTTTTCTATTATTTGCTAGAACATTCCGGTTGATTTTCTCATCGTGCTAAGAATCATAGTTCACTTGCAGGACCGATATAATCACACTAATCCGAGACAGAGGCTGTGGGCCGAGGGGAGGGGGAAGCATGATGTCAGGAGTGGGGAGGCAGGCAGGGCCCTCCTCGCTGTCCTGTTTCACTACTACTACACGAGCGGAGCTGCGGAGGACGGCTATTAGAACAATTAACTGTGAAATGGAAGAAAATTGGAACCACCCGGACTCTTCCTAGAATTGGCTATCTATCAAAATGGAGTAACTAAACAAGAAGTGCCTTAGTCAGTGAGATGATGAAGAACCCAGTGGTCACTCTAACAAATCTTCAGATGTCCAAGGCTGAGATGAGAGAACCTGTGAAAAGGACAACCATCTCAGTAGCATGTAGTCAATGAAGAGTTTATGATAGAGTGACTGAATGGACGCCACTCTTGAGTAGCAGGCATGTGACAGTTTGAAGGACTCTGAGAGGAGGAGGAGGAGGAGGAAAAGGATATTCTGGTCTGATGAAACCAGAACTCTTCAAGGAGAACTTCAAGCACTATGTCTTGTGTAGACCATGCATTGTTCATCCCTACAGTGAAGCATGGTGGTGGCCCCATCGTGACATGGGGGTGCAGGAACAGAGAGAGTGGTCACAATAGAGAGAAGGGTGAATAAGGCCAAATATGGAGAGGAACCTCCTCTTGCATACATGCAACTTTTGACACAACAATAACCCAAAGCATGCAGCCAAGACAACGCTGGAGTGGCTTTAGTTCAAGTCTCTGACTCTCCTTGAGTGGCCAGGTCAAAGCCCAGATTTGAACCCCATAGAATATCTGAGGAGAGACGTGAAGATGGCCGTTTCCAGACACTTCACGTCCAATCTAACGGAGCCTGAAAGGGTCTGATGGGAAGAATGAGATAAACTGCTCAAATCCAGGTGTGCAAAGACTTACAGAAGAAGCCTCAAAGCTGGAATTGCTGCCAAAGGGGCTTCGACAGAGTGCTAAATTAAAGGTCTGAATAGTCTATGAATGAGAGATTTCAGTTCTTGACCTTAATCAATCTACGGACCTTTCTAACAGCAAGTTGTCGCTTTGTCGTTATGAGTGTGGATTGAACAATGAAAATGGCAAATGTATCCACCTGAAATGAAATCTACAACACAATAAAGTGTGCAGAAGGTGAAGGCTATGTTCAGAATCCCACCATATTAAAATCTGCTGTAGAGAGAGTAGTGCTTCTAAGGCACATCCCTACATAGAAAGATTGTAAAGCCAGACCTCCTCCCCACCATCACTCTTCACAGCATATCTCTGTCTGCACTTGACCGAGTGCTGGTGCTTGATCTTGCATTTCAAAGTGAGGGTCTCCTTCTCGATGAGTAGTGAACGCTGCAATATGACAAACAGGCACAAACGATGACCGATCAGCAGAACGAAGTGTGCAGACGGCAAGTCGGCCAGTTACCAAGAGTCCTCAGTGAGTCACTGTCTGGCTGGAGTTTGCTCGTTGGCTCATTGCATTTCATTTTTGAAAGTTTAATTTAATGCACTGTGGCAGGCTTAGCAATTGCTCAAGTAAAATATGCGCTTCTCCATATGTTCTTCCTACACTTCATTCATCCCACAGGTAAGTTCATTAAATGATATGTGGTCACTCAGCCTTAGTCCCTGTCTTTCCCTTTTATATATTTTTTCTCACAGGCCATCATTAAGAGAACCAAACAGATGGAAATCTCCTAGTGCTACGTTTGTGCACCATCAGTGACTCTCAATCCAGTAGCTTTGTGGTCAGGGTGGAGGAATAAGGATGAACATCGCTTTGGGGAGGTTGCTCAATAAGCTTGCATTACTGACAACCAGCAGTGTTTCTGCGTTAAGGACCAGTGGGGCACAGCTCGGCCAGATGTTCTGCAAAATAAAGTAAAAACCTCCCCTTGGTAATCCAACTTATTACTGAAATGTTTATAACCTGCAGCTTTGTCTTCTTAAGCGATGTGTGTTGACAATTGTCTATGGAATGCTCAGTACTTAACTGGAAAAATATTGTTTCTTAGAGTCTTTAAAAATCAGTGTGATTTTTATAGCTGGATGCCTTCCCTGAAAACAAACCTTCCCAGAAGTCTAGTAAAAAAAAAATAGAGACGCCATATACAAATGGGAATAGCTATGGAAGAAGAAGGAGGAGGAGGAGAACAAGAAGAGGAAGAAGAAGAAGAAGAGGGAGAAGGAGGAGAAGAAGAAGGAGGAGGAGGAGGAGAGGGAGAAGAAGAAGAAGAAGGAGGTGGAGGAGGAGAAGAAGAAGAAGAAGAAGAAGAAGGAGAAGGAGGAGGAGAAGAAGAAGAAGAAGAAGGAGAAGAAGAAGAAGAAGGAGGAGGAGGTGGAGGAGGAGGAGAAGAAGAAGGAGGAGAAGAAGAAGAAGAAGAAGAAGAAGAAGAAGAAGAAGAAGAAGAAGAAGAAGAAGAAGAAGAAGGAGGAGAAGAAGAAGGAGGAGGAGGAGGAGGAGAGGGAGAAGAAGAAGAAGAAGGAGGTGGAGGAGGAGAAGAAGAAGAAGAAGAAGAAGAAGGAGAAGGAGGAGGAGAAGAAGAAGAAGAAGGAGAAGAAGAAGAAGAAGGAGGAGGAGGTGGAGGAGGAGGAGAAGAAGAAGGAGGAGAAGAAGAAGAAGAAGAAGAAGAAGAAGAAGAAGAAGAAGAAGAAGGAGGAGGAGATGGAGAAGAAGAAGAAGAAGAAGAAGAAGAAGAAGAAGAAGAAGAAGAAGAAGAAGAAGGAGGAGGAGGAAGTAGTTTGTAAAATTGTTCAACTGATTGGTTTGGAAGAATTGGCCCTGCAGTGTCCTCTATACCCTCAGGTGTGTGTGAGCATGTTGAACATGAACTCTCTTATTTACAAATGGGGCTTGAAGGTCGTCATCCGGATTTTAAAATGTGACCATCTGTCGTTGTCTTTTTAAATGTTTATCTTATATTCTGGTTCAAGCTCTTCTAACTTGAGGCAATGCAGCACACACTTGTGAAGAGCTATGAAAAGTCGAGTACCATTTGCTCCCTTAAAGGAAGCCACAGTAATATATCACAGAGGTCTAAAAATGTGTATCAGCTTTATGATTGAGTAAATAATAATCGCTCAGTCCCCCCTCAGAGACTTGTACGTTATCTGCATTGATATTTTTTAAGGGGGCCAGTACAGAATGGGTTCACTTCCCTTTGTTTCTGCACATGGAAAGTAAACGAATACCCAGTGCTGCTGTCTCCTTCATTTAAGCACATTGTCCAGGTGGGCTCCAGTCGCTGGGCACAACTAGTCTGTTCCCTCAAGGACAATTAGTAGCTCACTCTGCCCTACACAGTTTACATACATCTCTGGGATGCCCTCCAAATTAGCCTAAACTCTTGGCTTGGCCAGTAGTACAGACGTCTTGGGCAGGAGAAGAGGTCATGAGGTGGTGCCCTTCATTCATCAAGTGTTTCGTGCCCAACCACAACACTCTCCAGTTGGTGGGTTAGCAGAAGTGGGCACACCACCACTCTTCTTCTTCTTGTACCAGAGCCAAACAAGAAGCCCTCTCCTCTGACTCTCCCACCCTCCAGACTGCTGCTCTTTTGTCCCAGCCTCTTATTCCCACATTTGTCAGCTGACTCCAAAACGACTGCGTGGGAAACCCCCGACAGCCCACTTCCACCCAAAACAGCCAGGCTGGCCTTCCTTTGTCTCTGCAGTCATTTACTAACCGTTCCACTCTGCTGCTTCCTCACATCCTTCTTCCCATCACGTCTGCTATAATAATTTTATTCCCTTCTGTTGACCAGATAGCCAGGGTAGTGACTTATAGGACCACATGGAACTGGAGCTTCCTTCCCAGATCAACTCTTATCTCCTGTTGTTTGGCCGACTAGAGTGGGCTTTGCTGAGTTTCCAGCTTTAGACCTTTCACCTTCCTTAATGAAGGACAATGAGTTTGCTTTGCCTCGATGTTTCTTCCAACATTCCTGCTCCAAAATATCTGCGAGCATCAATAGAACCTCATGATGGCACCATCTGTAGCTGCTTTAGATCTCTCTCATGCTAGACCATAATTGCACTGAAGGGACCTCAGTACTTTGGATGTCTGACACACTGTGGTCTGCAGGGAAGGAAACGCTCGACACTAAGAAGATTATCCTTCACCAGACCAGTCTGGCGCCCCTCTCCACCAGTCCTTCATGTGGTTGCCATGTTGGCATTTTCTTTTGTTATTACCTCTGTGTAACAGAAAGAAAGGACACCAATAAAGAGTTAGGGTGCCAAGATGGTCAGCCCATATATTTGGAGGTGAGTTCAAGACAGAACTGTCCCAAGATGTTGGAGCTTCTGGTTTTGGGCCCTTCTGACAGGAAGAGGCGGGTCCAGGTGGACAGACACCGGAAGTGATGTCAGAGGTGTCCTAGCTGTCAATCAACTGGTCTGCAGAGGGATGAAGAGAGATAGAGGCATTAGGACACAGCGCCAACCCTTGGAGCAGTGGTAGAACTGCTGTCCCTTCAGCCGTCCCCAATGCGTGACACTGTACTTGTTTAGCTGCTCTTCAGATCATTCTACCAGCCAGAGAGAAAGACCAAGATGATGGGACCAGGCAGGCCCCCTTCGTGCCTAGGGGTGACAGGGCACATTTCTTATGGAGATTATCTTGGAATCAGCCATCATCTTCATGTCCCCAAGGCCTGGCGTTTGACGGCTCCCCCTCTGTGCTGAATTCCTGCACTTCCTAATGGCGTCCCTGAGCGGGCATTCTTAGATAATAAGAATTTGTTAACAGGTTCGGATTTTAGCGTAATGAATATATGCATAATATCACGGACATGCTTTAACGAAAGCCTCAAATTGTCATTGTGGAGTGAAGATTACACCGTTTTATTTTTACCGTTCCAATGCATATTTCTGTTCACAGCGTTTTAATTGCTTTCTGGCAGTACAAAAAAAAATCCCACTTTTGATAGCCAGGCATTATATTAAGTAGATTAAAAAGAAACTGCACTAAATGAGCATCAAATCCCTGCTAATCTGCCATGAAAAGTGTAGGATTATGTTGGCTCCGGTCTGTTTAGGAAATACAAGTGTGTTCATTCTCATTCCGACTTCACAGGAGCCCCTCTGATGAAGAATGTCACATTTTAAATGGAACGGCGCGGCCACGTTTGGATTATCCGAACCACACACTAATGTGAAGGAAAATGTGAACTGATCCCAAAAGCCGTGTGGATGACACATGGGAAAAGGCGCTATAAAAAAATCAAAATGCTGGGAAATGTGCTTCTGTAACATGAGGACAAAATTGACCAGTTATTGCAGCTTTGCGATTAGACAGAGCCACCAGCTTCCACAGTTTATTCATTTGGGAATGAAAAGCTCCAGGGAGCGTCAGAGGAAACGGCTGACTTCTATAAATGTTGTGACAGAGCACCACAGGGTTGAGCATGGCAAAACACATTCCAGGCGACTTTTATTAGATGACCACAGTACGCCGAGACTCTGCACAAACAAACTCGGTTCCCGTCACAAACATGATGTGCAAATCTTGTTTTGAGAATCGGGAGCCGGGCTTATATAAAGGCTTTGGCTGCTGAGGCCTCTAAATTTAATTCAGCCGTCATCTGGTGGTCAACTGGCGCGCCTGCCGCAAATTCAAGAAAAGTCTCACTTTTTAAAAGGTGAACAACACCCAGAGGAGTGGAAGGCTTTGTCTGTGTGCCAGTTGACAAGAAAAGGGTGGCATTTTGTAGATGGCATTCACAGCAGAGGTCTGGTCATATTGTGCCCGCTATTAGTTTTTGCCTGTGCTCAACTCAATTCTGTTCAGTTTATATTCGTGCTATAGCTCTGCTGCCTGTCTAAAACAGATTGAAATCTAAAAAAATCTATGTAGACCTTAATGCTAATGTTCACAGTGCATTGAAATGTATTTTGTAATGCATGTAGGAATAAAATGCATTGCATTCATCATTCCAACAGATGGTGAATACAATGCATTGCTAGAAATGTTTGTGATGTGCCATTTGTTGGAATGACAAATACAATGCTTTTGTCTCTGTTATGTGCATTTGGTATGGGTTGTGTAAACGCAGTGTTAATGTTTGTGATGTGCCATCTGTCTGAATGACAAAATCAATGCGCTGTAATACTACAAATGTTTGAGATGCACCATCTGTTGGAATGGAAAATATAATGTATAGGTCTCTGTTATGTGCATTTGGTATGGGTTGTGTACATGCAGTGTTAATGATTGTGATGTGCCATCTGTCTGAATGACAAAATCAATGCATTTTAATACTACAAATGTTTGAGATGCACCATCTGGTGGAATGAAGAATATAATGCATATGTCTCTGTCATATGCATTTGGTATGGGTTGTGTAAACGCAGTGTTAATGTTTGTGATGTGCCATCTGCCTGAATGACAAAATCAATGCATTTTAATACTACAAATGTTTGAGATGCACCATCTGTTGGAATGGAGAATATAATGCATATGTCTCTGTTATGTGCATTTGGTATGGGTTGTGTAAAAACAGTGTCAATGTTTGTGATGTGCCATCTGCCTGAATGACAAAATTAATGCATTTTAATACTACAAATGTTTCAGATGAACCATCTGTTGGAATGGAGAATATAATGCATATGTCTCTGTTATGTGCATTTGGTATGGGTTTCATAAAAAGTGATGCTAATACTTGTGATATGCCATCTGTCTGGATGACAAATGCAATGCATATGTGTCTGTTATGCGCCATTTGGAATAGATTTTGTAAAAACAGTGTTAATGTTTATAATGCAGCATTTGTTTGAAATGGCAGAGACATAGCATGCAGACAGACGCACAGACACTTATCCTTTTATTAAGGTGGATAGCACCCTTCACTGATTCATTACTAATTGAATGGGAGACCATCTAGGAAATGGTTGGGATTCTGCTGGAAGAGGTGTTGGTGAGAGCAACAGGGGGTGCTTACCCTGTGGTCTGAATGTGGACCCCAATGCCCCAATGCTTTGACAATGTGCTGTAAATTTGTCACCATCCTTCGGATAAGATGTAAGACCAAAGTCCTGACTCTCTGGGGTCATTAAATTTCCCTGGGCACCTTACAAAAAGATTAGGGTTTATCCCAATGTCCTGGCTAAATTTCCCTCCTTGGTCAAGTCATTGTGGCCACCTATTTATCCCCCGTCTCTAATTGGCTATGTCTCACACCTAATAGCTCATGTGTGGTGAGCAACTGGCACTATAATGGCTGCCATTACATCATCCAGGTGGGTGCTACACATTGGTGGTGGTTGAAATGGCTCCCCTCTGTCTAAAAGCACTATATAAATGTAATAATAATAATAATTATGATTATTATTATTAATTACATAATGAGTACACATAAAGAAACAGATTTGTTTAACCTCCATGGGGTTATGTTTACCCCCTAAAAAACAACAAAAATGTTAAAAAAGTATAGCTGAAACTTGTCAGTATGGCATGGCATCTACAGACTAATACTGGTCAATATTTTCTATAGCACCTTTCAAAGAGTGTAGCATCACAAGAGGACTCGTCATTCTTTGCTTATCTCACATCCACTCAGAGGTGAAGAAACAGGGCCAAGTTGACAACTCACAGGACAAGAATGTGCCCACTTCTGCTTACTACCCTTTCTTATCCACCTCATTCTGCCTTGGCCAAGTGTGGATAAGACCCCTCTCCAGCAGCTTTATCATCTTCAATTCCATGTTAATAACACCCACACCCTGCGCTCCAAATGGCTTTCTCTAGATGCTGTCTCTAAGTGAATGATTTCAAATGTGCAGCCGCACAACTGGTGGTCACCTCAAGCCCTGAGATACCTTTAGTGACTTCCTGTGAAGTTCAAGGGCCATCAATGATAAAAAGGCAAGGCTTCGGCTATAAAAGACCCCACACAAAACAAACAGACGCCTAAGTATTCTAACAGAAGAGGGCTGATCTGAGGAAATACTGACGTGGTGAGAGGCAAGAGACATAAAAAAAGCTAAAAAACACACTAAAAAAAGTGATTTGGGGTTTCTGGCCATCATGACATAAGTGGAAATTCATGAGAATTGTCTTATATATCTCACTGCCAATAATAAAAGTTTTAAAAAATGATTTTTAGTTACATGTTTTGTTATATTTCCATTTTATTATTTTATGTTCATATATATATATATATATATATTGCTGTCATCTAAAGCTCTCTTATTGGCACAGATCTTGGAGCCCATGAATCAAAACAGATCTAAAGAAGTACCAAAAAAAAGGTCAAATAAAAAGAGGCAGACTTCCAGGCATTACACGTCATGCATGTCTCTTACACTTAACCAAAAACAAGAGTTTTTATAGTCATAAAAGCTCTGGTAGGTTCAGAGCTTCTCCAGCATGTTTTGGATTTAGTGCTCCATGAACCTAAGAAAGCTTCAGAACCCCAACCTAACCTGGTGAGCTGAGCCCCACTTTAATACTGTACTACTGTCTTTTGACTTTTTGCTTCATCCAATTATACAGAGTTGGTTGTCTTGGCACTTCAACTCTTTATCATTGTCCTCTCTTTCTTTTAACACTGTATGTGTGTGTGTGTGTGTGTGTGTGTGTATATATATATATATATGTATATTGTGACAAATAGAGGCACTGTCGACCCCTTGAACCCTCAGACAAGATGTCAGACACCAGATAAAAGTCCAAATAATGGTTTATTAATAATAATAATAATAATGTGCACAAAGCACCCTCCACTCCACAATATTCAATAAACAATCAATAATCCAATAAACAATCCTCCACTCCCCGACGCTTAGCCACCCTGCCTCCCAACTCAGCTCAGCGTCTGAGATTTCCCATCGTCCTTTTATATTCCCTGACCCTGAAGTGTTTACAACCCCCCAGTCCATGTGACTTTCCATCACTTCCGGGTCAGATAAAAAGTTCTCTTCTTCTTCATCCCGGAAGCACGTCATTCCTCCTGTCGCTGTGACTAAGACGTACTTCCGGGGCATAGGGCACGTAATAATCCTTGGGCCTCCCTGCAGCGTCCTCTAGCGGCCCCCATGGTATCCAGCAGGGCTGTGCATTAAAACCCCATTGTCCAGGATTCCCTGCTGTCCTTCGGGGTACCTCCATGCTGCAGAGAGAGCTCCACCTGGTGGCTTGGGGGTATTGGCCGGGATGAACGGCCGGCCATATTCCACTATATATATACAGTATATATTTATATATATATCCATCCATCCATTTTCCAACCCGCTGAATCCGAACACAGGGTCACGGGGGTCTGCTGGAGCCAATCCCAGCCAACACAGGGCACAAGGCAGGAACCAATCCTGGGCAGGGTGCCAACCCACCGCAGGACACACCCACACACCAAGCACACACACTAGGGCCAATTTAGAATCACCAATCCACCTAACCTGCATGTCTTTGGACTGTGGGAGGAAACCGGAACGCCCGGAGGAAACCCACGCAGACACGGGGAGAACATGCAAACTCCATGCAGGGAGGACCCAGGAAGCGAACCCAGGTCCCCAGGTCTCCCAACTGCGAGGCAGCAGCGCTACCCACTGCGCCACCGTGCCGCTTATATATATATATACAGTATATATTTATATATATATATACAGTATATATTTATATATATATATATATACAGTATATATTTATATATATATATATATATATTGTGGAATATGGCCGGCCCCCATGACAGGATGCTGCCCCCTCCATGCTTTCCTGTAGGTATGGTGTGTTGTGGATGGTGAGCTGCATTGGTGTTCCGTTTGGTATTGAGGCTAAATAGTTTGGTTTTGGTCTCATCTGAACCATAAGACCTTTATCCACCTGGAATCAGAATCTTGAAGGTGCATTCTGGCAAAGCTCAAACGAACCTTAATGTGGCCTTTCTTGAGGGGTGGCTTGTTCCTTGTGACCCTCCCGAACAAGCCACACTTGTGGAGCACTTGTGAAATTGTTGTCACCTGCACACAATGGCCACTCTTTGCCATAAAATCCTGTAAGTTCTTCAAAGTGGCCCCTTGGTAGCCTCTCTTACCAGTTTCCTCCTTGCTCTTCCATCCAGTTTGGAGGGACGGCCGGATCCAGGGAGGGTCCTAGTAGTACACTTGCCACTTCTTTATGATGGACTTTGCTGTGCTCCTTGGGATTGATAAAGCCTTTGAGATGTTTTTGTTTCCATCTCCTGCCTTATGTCTGTCCACAACTCTTAACCCTGAGATCTTTTGAAAGTGGCTTGCCACCCCTAGTCAGTTGTGTGCTGTCAGTGGCACTACCAAGCAAGGGAATGAATGCTCCAGGAACAGCTTCACTAATCACACTCATTACAACTGATCACAGGGGGAAGGAAGCCAGTAATCAGGGTCTGCAATGGAAATGGTGGGCACTTACACCTGATTGAGTTTAGGGGGGGGGGTCCTTTATTAATCTCAGTATTTCTTGTTTTTATTTTTTTTAAATTCTTCTGAACTGTGATATCTTCACTTGGTTGATTTAGATTGCATTGAGTACGTAAAGCTGGAAGAAATATTGGTTTGTGTGTTTTCATTTAAGGCCGTAAAGCAAAAAATATGGGAATATTTCAAAAGGGGGGAGGGGATTCATTTCTATACCCACTGTGTATATATATATATATATATTGTGGAAAGCCAGCCCTTGGACACAGACAGACAGACACCAGAATGTCCAAAACACACACGTTTTATTTTCAAACAGCACCACAATGCCTTCTTCACCAATCGTCTCTTTTCTTTCTCTGTCTTTCTCTGTCACCTCTACTCCCCTCCTCACAAGCTCCGTCTCCTTCCTCCCAACTCCGGCTCGTCTACTGGATAGAGGCAACCCCTTTTATAATTACCCGGAAGGGCTCCAGGTGCTCTGTCCAATGATACTTCCTGGTGTGGCGGAAGTGTCAGGTGAGCACCTGAGAGCACTCCAGGGTGCCCCTGGAATTTCTTCAAGGCAGCAATTCCTGGTGTGGCGGAAGTGCTGCCATCCAGAGTTCCATGACCGTCTGGGCGCCCCCAAGCAGACCAGTGCAGCTGCCCTCCCGTGGCCCAGGGAAGGTACTGTCCCTCTCGTGGACCGTCCAGGCGTCCCGGCTGGGTAGGGTCCCCAGCCGTCGGCCACAATATATATATATATATATATATATATATATATATATGGTTGAAAAAGTTTACTGTCAAATAATGCAAAGAGTACGCGACACGTGTTTCGCCCTATTTCTGGGCTCATCAGGCGTACACACTCACTGCACTCCCTCTCGGGAATCGAACAGGGCGAAACACGTGTCGCATACTCTTTGCATTATTTGACAGTAAACTATTTTCAACCATTCTATGATCTGCTTCTCACAACTGAAAGAGGGCACCGTGGCGGATGTTAGCCGACTTGCTGACCAACCACAAGCGTTACTTGGTAGGTAACCACCCATACAATCAGATTGTGATTCAGACTACGAATGCCGTGAATATATATATATATATATATTTATATACATATATATTGTGTTACCCGGCTGGGGTTCATGCCTGGCCGGGATGCCCAGGAGGACCGGAGGAGGGCTTATGCCTCCTCCAGAACACAAGGGGGCTCCCGCCCTGGTTGCTTTGGGGGCCACGGGTACAGCGCATGGAAGCTCAACCCTGTAGGGGCCCGTGGTCACCGCCAGGGTGCACCCCGATGCCTTGGGAGACCTGGACCTCAGCACTTCCGCCACACCTGGAAGTGCTGGGGGGGAAGAGGATTGGGGACACCCGGAGGACTTCCGGATACACCGCCAGAGCTTCCGCCACACAGGGGTGTGGCTACAGTAGCTCCTCAGGATGCACCTGGAGTCCATCCGGGGTGTATAAAAGGGGCCGCCTCCCTCCAGTCAATGGCTGGAGTCAGGTGGAAGAGGACGAGGTCTGGAAGGAGAGAGAAGGAGGCGGTCTGAAGGAAAGGCGTTGTGGTATTGGCATGGACTTTGGGGGAGTCTGTGGGTTGTGTGGCACAATAATTGTAAATAATAATTGTATAATAAACGTGTGTTGGGTGACAAAATGATGTCTGTCTGCCTGTCTGTGTCTGGGCTGTTCCCCACAATATATATCCATCCATCCATCCATTATCCAACCCGCTATATCCTAACTACAGGGTCACGGGGGTCTGCTGGAGCCAATCCCAGCCAACACAGGGCACACGGTAGGAAACAAACCCTGGGCAGGGCGCGGGGCGCACACACACACACACTAAGGACAATTTTAGGATCGTCAATCCACCTAACCTGCATGCCTTTGTACTGTGGGAGGAAACCGGAGTACCCGGAGGAAACCCACGCAGACACGGGGAGAACATGCAAACTCCACGCAGAGAGGGCCCGGGAAGTGAACTCGGGTCTCCTAACTGCGAGGCAGCAGCGCTACCCACTTATATATCTCTATATATAATCTTCATTTGGATCTTGATCCTTGTCCGCGAATGAATTAGAAGAAGAAGCACTAGATGGCAGTAGAGAGACAGCTAAAACATAGGCATTGCATTAAGAATCTCCTCCAGGCTTATACTACTGAAGACTGTAGTACTCCAGTCACACCTCAAAACACAGACATTCAAACTAAACAAATTGTTGTGCTTTAAATTAACTAATCTTTATATATAATCTTCATTTGGATCTTGATCTTTGTTTGTCCGCGAATTCCATGCATGTGTAGACCACCTTCCAGTTTAGTACGTTGTTGTTACTCACGGATGTCAACAATGTGCCGGAATAACAAAAGGGGTGGTGGACAGTGTTGCGCTGGTTAGCTCCTGAGGCCTGGTTAGAGAATGAGATTACCGAAGATAAAATGTACGTGCCTACATAACATATGAATGAAAGAAAGACAGTGGGTAAAATGAATGACAACGTAACAGCACGTTCCGGAAATTATTATTGTTACGTTGTAGCCGGCGAGTGCTGCGCGTCTCACAGTTGTACCCTGGCCTGCTCACATGTCAGTGAAGTGATCCCTATTTATGCTTTAAAGAGCCTGGATACCTATGTGTCCCCCTTTTATAACCATTGCTCCGTGTATATTGCCTTACTCTTTGGATTGCCACAAAGCAACCTGCGAGATTGGAGAAAGGTTGAGAAGAGATCGTGAGAGGAAAGAACAGCGTCATGAAAACGAGACAGACTGTGAATGGAGAGAAGCAGAAATGCTCCTCCACCACCACATAATTACTATTTGGACAGTGATTCCGAGTAGGCCGTTCCTATCGAATCAACGTCCAAGGGTTTTGTTTTGTAATTTTGTTTCCCTTATAAAAAATCATAATGCTGTGCGACGAAGGGCCCAGTTCACGACTGGCAGCCGTGTTTAAACAGGGAGCCCAAATACAACCTGGATGGATAGCAGCGCTTCTCATTGAAGACCACCAATGTGCCCAGTGTTCAGGTGGATGGTTTTCTTGCATTACTCTGTGACCAGGTCACTCTTTCTACCAAGGCCTACAATATCTAGGATGGAACCCAGGTTATCAATTAGCTGTGATATTTGTGTCTTTTTTGCTCTTCTCTGTGGTATTTTTGGGCAAAGAGTAGGGGCGAGCATATTTCCCATAGTGGGTTCTGTCCCCTTAACCTACCCCCGTCCAGATCCTACCTTTCTTCTCAAATCTTCCATTCATCAATATTTTACTCATTACAACAGTCTAAGAGGGTATGCCTCATGCTTTTACATCTTCAGCCCAAGTTGACCTCAAATCCACCTCTTCTCTGGTTCTGGCCAGTGTGGACACTAGAGGGCACTGTTGCTCCTCAAAACACACAGACACTGAGCACTAAAAGCACCAAGCACTTGTTTATTCAGAGGAACTCTTCACAATGCTTATCTCACCCCCACAGCCACAAATAAATAAGTCACACAACACACAAATGATTCTTTCTCCTCCACTCCTCCCAGCAAGCTTTGTCCACCTTCCACCCAACTCTGGCTCGTCCTTGTGCGGTCAGTCCAGTCCTTTTATATTGTCCAACCTGGAAGTGCTTCTGCTCTTCCTCCCATGTAGTCTGCCAGCACTTCTGGGTCAGGAAGAAACCTCATGGCCAAAGATTCTTTCACAGCACCCCCCGGTAGCACCCTCGGTACCCAACAGGGCCAAGATATAGAATTCCAAGTCCCATGGTGCCCTGTGGGAGTCCGGGCTTAAAAAGACTGCCTTCCCCCATCCTTCCACTTCTTGGGTGTCCCAGCTGGGCTGGGCTGCCATCTGTCTCTTACACCAGTCAGGTGACAAGCCAAGCAGCACGGCACATATTATAATAGAGCAATTTAAAGATCCATCCATCCATTGTCCAACCCGCTGAACCCGAACACAGGGTCACAGGGGTCTGCTGGAGCCAGTCCCAGCCAACACAGGGCACAAGGCAGGAAACAATCCTGGGCAGGGTGCCAACCCACCGCAGGACACACACAAACACACCCACACACCAACCACACACTAGGGCCAATTTAGAATCGCCAATCCACCTAACCAGCAAGTCTTTGGACTGTGGGAGGAAACCGGAGCACCCGGAGGAAACCCACGCAGACACGGGGAGAACATGCAAACTCCACGCAGGGAGGACCCGGGAATCGAACCCAGGTCCCCAGATCTCCCAACTGCGAGGCAGCAGCGCTACCCACTGCGCCACCGTGCCGCCCCAATTTCAAGATGATTACCCTTAATGTTTCCCAAGATTCTCTTCTCTCACATGCGCACCAGGTGATCATTTTCCTTGCTCTTGAGAGGTAAGCACTTCCACCCCTGGATGAAAGGGGGCGCTGACTCTGACAGTCTCACCTCTTTTTTCTCAATGACCCAATGAGCCCCTGTTCCTTTTGGTCTGGACAATACATAAAGGGGCCACACCTGAAATGAGGCCTCTCATTTGGACGGTAGCTATGGAGGGGGAAAGATCTCCATCTCACTGTGGCTAGCATCCTTTGTTTAATTTGTAGTTTGGAAAGCCCCTGTAATGATATGCTGTCCTGGGTGGCTTGGATGGCACCACAATCTTCTCCATGCTACTTGCTTACAGCACCATGTTTAAAATCCAGTACATACTGCTATCACTGTTGTATTATGTTTATAATCAAAACAAATATAAGATACAGAATACACAACATATCAGTATTCATAGTCCATCATAGTTCAGTCTCATATCACTTTCACATTCCATGCAAAATTAATTTTAGGGGCGATATAGTAAAACTGTATGGAAAACATAACTCAACTGTTACACTCCATTTTCAACATCCTCAGACTCCATAGTAATGTAGCCTTAGGTGAAGCAACATGTCAGTAAGTTATGCATTTCAGTTCATCATCATCATCATCATCATCACAGGGAATCAAGAGGTGCAATGTAACCTTTTGGGCAAGAAGCTATCACAAAAAACAAAGAAGGGGTTCAATTGAAACAGGCTGGACTCAAGGGGGCCTCCATTTTGTAACCCCCATTATATACATCCCTATGGGTGAAGCACAGAGACTTCCCATTTTGTCCATTTCTTCAAGAAGGAGCTGACAACTGGTTTTAGATTTTAGTTGCTAACAGCTTGCAGATGAAGTCCTGCTAAATGGAATTCTGAAAATCCAAACAGAATGAAACAAAAGCAGCTGCTAACTCATTGCACGTGTAAGAAGACACAAAGTCGTGTGGAGGAGAGCACTGGAGTGCTGGATGGGACAGCGAGGGCATTGGGCTAGCAACAACAAGGGAAAAGCACCACCCTATTATGACCAATAGGGGGGCAGCAGCCAAGATATCAAAACACTTCAAGAATGACTGACTGCATGGCCACAAGAGGACCATATTGCCTCCTCCTGTAGCCATCCTGCATGCTGTTGAAGTCGTCAAGTGTGAGTCTCTTCTTCTGGTATTCTTCAAGTCATGTTAACTCTTATTGTGGACCTCCGTGTAGATAGATAGATAGATAGATAGATAGATAGATAGATAGATAGATAGATAGATAGATAGATAGATAGATAGATAGATAGATAGATAGATAGATAGATAGATAGATAGATAGATAGATAGATAGATAGATAGATAGATAGATAGATAGATAGATAGATATGTATTTGTCCCTAGGAGGAAATGTAGCTTTTTACAGGGGCTTTTCAAATAAATAAATAGGTAGATAAATAAATATATATAGACAGACTATGCTCTGAACACGCACCAGAATGACTAAAAAGGAAGAAAATTAAAAAAAAAAAAAAGAAAACTTTGACTTGACAGTCCCAGTCCCAGTGAAGCGTTATGCAGACATATCGCTGTTGGTATCAAGGACCCCCCTGTTGTGTTTCATGACACACTTCTACTGAATGATTCGTTGGCTGAAACTCCTCAGTGTTGATGTGCCACATAGAGGATGTGCAGCTTTGTTTATAATTTAGCATAGTCGGCAGGATTACATCGATAGTGTGAGGGATGGCCGGCCTGTCACCCCGGCCAATACCACCAGGCCGCCAGATGGAGCCTTCCCTGCGGCATGGAACTGCCCCGAATACCAGCAGGGAATCATGGACGATGTAGTTTTCCTTTACAGCCCTGCTGGATACCACAGGGGCCAACAGATGACGCTTCAGGGAGGCCCAAAGAGTTGTTTGTGCCCTATAACCCGGAAGTTCGTCGTAAGCAAGGCGACAAAGGAAATGACGTGCTTCCGGGATGAAGAAAAGGACTTTTTATCTGACCCGGAAGTGATAAGGAATCACATGGACTGTAGGGTTGGAACCTCTTCCAGGTCAGGGAATATAAAAGGACGATGAGAAATCCCAGACGTTGAACTGAGTTGGGAGGCAGGGTGGCTAAGCGTCTGGGAGTGGAGGATTGACTATTGTTTATTGTTTTGATTATTGTTTATTAGAGTAGTGTGGAGTAGTGGTGCTTTGTGCACATTTATTATTATAATAAACTATTATTTGGACATTATCTGGTGTCTGACGTCTGGTCTGAGGGTTCAAGGGGTCACGGAGACCTTAATCTGTCACAATAGATAGATAGATAGATAGATAGATAGATAGATAGATAGATAGATAGATAGATAGATAGATAGATAGATAGATAGATAGATAGATAGATAGATAGATAGACTTTAATTTTAGTGTAGTAGGCAGGATAAGATAGATAGATAGATAGATAGATAGATAGATAGATAGATAGATAGATAGATAGATAGATAGATAGATAGATAGATAGATAGATAGATAGATAGATAGATAGATAGATAGATAGATAGATAGATAGATAGATAGATAGATAGATTAGTGTAGTTGGCAGGATTAGATAGATAGATAGATAGATAGATAGATAGATAGATAGATAGATAGATAGATAGATAGATAGATAGATAGATAGATAGATAGATAGATAGATAGATAGATAGATAGATCTTTATTCTCAATTCTCTCTCCAGTTTCTGCTGAGCACTCCCAATCCTTTTCACTTTTCTTTTTCCTGACCCAAACCTCACTTAATTAATTCCATGCATTTCTCACAAGAGGCTGGAAAGAACTGTGTGTTTTAACAAGTTGCTCTGGCAAAGTGATTGAGCAGCACAAGGGAGCTTTTTATCCAAGGTGCTCTACGGTGTTGGGTTTTCCTAAGGTCTGGGTTAAACTAACCACCATAAACTGAGTGCCACGCAGCAGATGGAGAAAGACTTGAACAGTAAACCACATCCTTGGAAACTAGCAGAAGAAAAATGTTGTAGCCCTCATCTCCCTTCGCCCTCATCTCCCTTCCCTGAACTTTGTGTGCTTACTGTTCTTACCACATTTGGACTTTCAGCCCACCCCATCTAGTCAACTCCAGACTCTGATGGATCTCCAGCTCTCTTTTGTAAACAGTTAACTAGCTGCTCAAAAACATTTTTATGATGCTACCTGCAGTGTGATTCACTTCTGGGCAGTCCGCATCTCTTCAGGATGAACTTGATATGAGGATCACAAAATCGGAGGGCTGCACTCTGTTATGCTGCATCCCAAAAGCAGCCTGTGGTGTCCATTAACTTTATCTGGCTTGGACATCTCTTGCCTTGTTCTGTACATACAGATAACGTTAAGTCATTATGGAAAACTGCCTCAGTGGTCCACTTTTTTATTTTACCTCGGTAGTAGAAGCGTGATTGTTACCATTTATAAGGAGAAGGAAGATATTCAGGATCAGTGAAAACTGTAGAGGAATAGAGCTGATGTCACTCTGATAGACCTTGGTGATGGTGTGCAATGCGCTGAAGCCTCAATTCACTTTATTGACAAAGAGAAGAAAATGTTAAAGCAGGGTAAGCACGTAGGAGCTGTTGAAAGCAGGGTCTCTCAGGGTCAATCAGTCTTTATTTATTGTGACACCTTTCACACTAATCAGTATTATGAGGTGCTTTACAACACAAAGCAAAACAAGGAACAAGACAATGGCAGCTAAGGGTGGCTGGAGGGCTGACAGTAGCCTCCAGTACCTATGATGTCAGCCATGTGATGTCAAAGCATCACTTAGCGCTCACAATGTCTGTCACAAAAACCATCAAATGCCTGGTTAGGTTAAGATTAGGGTTGTGGTAGGGTTACCCGACTCATGGGATGTTCTGTGTCTGATGTTGTGGGCGTTCCATGAAGTTTTGGCCGTTATAAGGCCTACATCACACCTGTGGTGGACTGCACTTTGACCAACCTCTGGTGAGCTGTAGGCTCTCCGTGTCTATTTGGGGAGTGAGATGAGATATCAGGGGACATGGACAGGATTACTGGAGAATGGTGGGATGAGACAGAAGACAGTCAATATGGAGAGGTGGATCTTATGGTTACTGCAAAATCGACCGTAGGGGGACAGTGCATCGGTTTACAATTGAGGACCCCTACATGAAGACACCTGTGGTTACCTTAACCAAATCTGTACAGTAGAACTTAGCTTACTGACTCAGCGGGACAGCCATTTATTTTTATGATCATTCTCAGTGCTGCCACCTGCCTGTCTAAACAATCATAACACTTCTGCAGCAGCACCACCATGTCAGTGCAGATTTAGGTTTGTTTTTTATACACATTGACAGAAAAGCAGAAATTGAACTTTGACTGCAGAGGCTATTCCCCTTGGAGTTAATAAGGTTTATCTAACCTAATCTAATGTGTGCCATTTGAAAAATACAGTTGTTAAAATCTTATCCACATACATGTTGAACAGAATTCATTACATTAGTAATGCTTATTTAAGCTTAATGCCATGAAGAATTTTTTGGTTTAATATCATATATTAGTACCTGAAGGGAAATTATCTGTTCACATGATCTTTGGGGCTCAGAGCACAGAGTGAGGCGTTGTACAGCCCTCAAGGGCCCAACAGAGTAGGATCCCTTCTGACAGTAAAGGGACGTGAAGTAGCAGCCTTCCAGACACCAGCACAGCTCCTCAGTCACTCCACCTTGCAGTTATCATTCACAGTAAACCCGACCCTTAACGTACATCTTAAAACTGCCAAGTACTGACATTACGTTCAAAAGCTGTACCGAGGTCATGGCGCCACTCACACTTAACTGAGCTGCAACAAACCAAAACGTTAAATTCAGGCCTAAAACACCACTGGCATCACAACACTGCACCTCTGCAAATAAAGGATATTGTCAGAGTGGTGTGTAGAGATTTCCTGACCCTGAACAAATGACCTCTTGTCCCTGTCGATGGCTCTTTGTGGAGCATTCTGAGAAGTTCAGGAAGTGAGTTGGAGTGGCTACTTGTGATCAGGAAATGCTATGAAGTAAGAGTTAAATGACAAAGAGCTCATCAGATTTGCTTCTGTTTAATGCTTGTAGTGCAGACAATTTGTGGGCAACCACTGGGTGTATTATTAACATTTGTTTGTGCAGTGCCATCAGCAACATAGCTGGTGTTCAACTCACCAAGGTGGGCACACGTCACTCCTCTCTTCAGACCACTACACTGGCTCCCGGTTGCAGCACTTATGAAGTTCAGATCCTTGATGTTTACCTACATACAGAGTAGTCAATGGGTCAGCACCTACAGTAGAATACAGTATATAGTCGCATATAATTCGGGTCTTGAAACCCGAACAATTGATTATAAAGTCAGACCCCGATTTATACGCCCGTTCAAAAATATGACACTTTAATTTTCTTTTAACATCTTCTTGCTTCCTCCCATCTTCCATCAGCTTCTCAGACACATCGAATTTTGTTGCAGCAGTGCAGTTACCAATTTCTTTCGCCACTTCAACGACTTTTAATTTAAAACCAGCTTCATATTTTCTTCTGATCGAACGCTTCATTGAGATAAGGGATGCTCCTATGATAAAAGTGTGTGAGATACATAAAACACAAAACAGTGCAAACATCGCTTCGGAATAGTTTGGGTATTACCATGTGGTCACGTAGGCACGTGTGCTCCGTGATTACTCTCTCAGGTGGGCTTTAGCATATCATAATCTCTTGGACCAATAGCGGGAGTTTTCCACATTTGACTTAAATGACTGACATTATAAAATACCGGAAATTATACAGTAAAATCAAGTCCCGACCTATATGCGGGAGAACCTAAACGCGAGTGTATATGGTATATGGAGGCACTTGTGACATCCCGCACTTGTTCTTGACCACTCCAGCCTGCTGATGAAAGGTGTCTGGAAATGACACCTCTGTGTGCTGTAAATCTCACTCCAGACTCTTTTCGTGAGAAACTTCTGGCTGGTGGAAGGAGCTCTAGTCAAAATTCTCACTCCCTCAATGTGTTCATGACGCCTCACATGTTCAGTGATTTTCTGTCTAATTGATTTTAGTCATTAGGAACAGATAGATAGATAGATAGATAGATAGATAGATAGATAGATAGATAGATAGATAGATAGATAGATAGATAGATAGATAGATAGATAGATAGATAGATAGATAGATAGATAGATAGATAGATAGATAGATAGATAGATAGATAGATAGATAGTGTTACATACATGCACTTGGGAGAACAGTTTATGGGCTCAAATAAGTAGATGTTCCCGCCAGACCTGGGGTTGGCGCCGCCCTTGAACTCTTTCTCCTCTTTCCCTGTAAACCAGCTGAAGATCCGTCGGCCTAAAACCACTTCTGGTTCTCAGAACACAGTCAACATCACTTCCTCTTCCTTGTTCTCAAGGGCCCACCTCCTTCTGATGTCATTTCTGGTTACCAGAATACCATTCTCCCATTACATCACTTCCAATCTACTGAATATACTGTATATGGCAGCCATTTTGTTTTCTCTTCAGTTCTGTTTTGAGCTCATGTCTATAAAGACCAACTCAACACCAAACTTGTTTCAAGTATATGGGGTGGACCTCCAAACCTTTCATGTTGTTTTGTGTATTCTTTTACAATAGATAGATAGATAGATAGATAGATAGATAGATAGATAGATAGATAGATAGATAGATAGATAGATAGATAGATAGATAGATAGATAGATAGATAGATAGATAGATAGATAGATAGATAGATAGATAGATAGATAGATAGATAGATAGATAGATAGATAGATAGATAGATAGATAGATAGATAGAACTTTATTTGTCCTCAATGGGGAATTTGGCTTTTTACAGGAGCTTTTTAAATAAATATATAGGCAGATAAATAAATATATAAGCACAGACTATTCTCTAAACACGCACCAAAATGACTAAAAACAAAGAAAATTTTAAAAAGAAACCTTCTGACTTGGCTGTCCCAGTCACAGTGAGGAGTTATGCAGGCGTATTGCCATTGGTTCAGGGAGATTCACTCAAAGGAGACCAATATAATAATAATATTATATAATAATATTCTGTAATAACTCTCGCTAGGATGAAGCAATCTGAACAAAACAACATGCAATGTGCTCCTCAGTCTATGGAGCTTCAAACAAGTTGAGATGCCCCTGCGTCAGAGTGATGAGGTAGGTGCCGGATAGCCGTCACGACGTTTAACCTCCGTTTGCAACTTCTGGATGCATACCGCCCGTACCCCTTCACTCATCAGGATGGTGGTGTACGGTATTGAGCAGCGTGTCTTCATGGTGCGATCCTATTGGATCACTAATCCGTTTAAGCAATGTCAGAATCAACTGGATGATCGTGAGTTAACAGAAGGTTGCTTCCAGCAAGATGGAGTAACCTGTCACACATCGGCAAGGAGCATGGCAGAAACTGAGTCCTTCTTCGGCATCAGGGTCATCGGACACCACCAGACTTCTTCCTTTGGGGTCTGCTCAAAGGAAATGTCTATCGGAACAAGCCTCACACTGCGGAAGATATGAAGGAAAACATCCAACGTGAAATTGCTGCTATTCCCCCCCACCCAAAGAGACGCTTGCAGATATGTTCAGAAACTTGGAGTGCCGCGTCAAAATGTGAAGCCACTTCCAGCATCACATGTAATGCAATCGATTACACATACGTCAAGGTAGAGAGCGTATTTTTTTATTCAGATTGCTTCATCCTAACGGGAGTTACAACACAATATTCGGGGCCTCTTTCGAGTGAATCTCCCTGTATAAAGGACCCCTCAGTCATGTTTCTTCACACACTTCTGCTGAATGATGTATTTTCTGAAAGTCCTCATTATTTGTGTGTCACAGAGAGGATGTGCACCATTGTTCATAATGCCACTCAGTTTTGTCTTCTCTCCTTTGCGATGACCTCCGGGGGCCCAGAGTTTGTCCCATAGATGATCTTGTCCTTTTAATTAGCTTATTGATTCGGTGGGCCTCTCTTGAAGTGATGTTACCAACCCAGCATACCACTGCATAGAACATTGCACTGCTTGTCACAGAGCTGTAGAAGATGTGAATGATGGCACTACTCACATTAAAAGGAGAAAGAGCCTGCTGTGCCATCTGTGTTCTGAGACCAGTCCAACCTGTCATTGATGTGGACCCCCAGGTATTTGTAGGAGTGGACCACCTCTACATCCACTCCCTAAATGGTGACCATAGACGGAGGCTCTTTGGTGCAGTTCCTTGGTTTTGCTGATGTTAAGAAGCAAACAAACTTCTCCAGCTGACTCCTCTCCTCTGTTTCGCCACCTTATCAATACATCCCATAAGTGCAGAATCATCTGACAATTTCTGGAAGTGACATGACCTGGGGCCTCATGTATAACGCCGTGCATAGAACTCACACTATAACATGGCGTAAGCACAAAAGCGGGAATGTGCGTACACACAGAAAAATCCAGATGCTAGGAATCTGTGCGTACGCACACTTTCACGTTCTTCCACTACATAAATCCTGTTCAGCGTGAAAAGTAACGCACGTGCACGCGCCTTCTGTCTCGCCCCAACTCCTCACAGAATTACGCCTCTTTGAATATGCAAATCGATATAAATAGCCTTCTGTGAAAAGACAATGGGAAAAGCACGGAGGAAAATATAAGAATCTCAGCGAATACCAAGTGGAGGCAAAGGAAAAACGTACTATTTGTTGGTTTAAACAGTGGTATAATCAACGTAAGAAAGTTGATCGAGTGACATAGTGTCGGAGAAACTCAAAAGCTCAAGTTCACAAAGTCGCACAGTGCCCGAAATAAAAAAGAAGTTGTCACATATCAAAGTCGCCGTGAAAAGGCGACTCGTAGCGGACCGTCTGAGTGTCATATGAAAGCTTATTAGGGTACAGAGAAAAAAAATAGGCACACAGTGGGAAAAAAACACGAAATGTCAACTTTAATCTCGAAATTTCCACTTTAATCACGTAGTTTATTTTGTCATTAAAGTAATTGTCATCTTAAAATCATTTATTTTACTAGTTTCTCAAATCCCATCGTAACTAAAGTAAGATGTTAAATGCTTTGTTCTGTGTTTGATCTTCTATGTGCTCTATGTGTGTGAATCACTATGTGCTTCCATTTTGTCTCTTTCTCCGACAGGACACAGAATCCATTACATTTGTGATATTACAGCTCTCTGAATAATTAAAATACTGAGATGTATACGTGATATCTTTTTCATGATGATAGGAATGAAAGCATGTTATTAAACATGGGAACACGGTGGCGCAGTGATTGTTCATATCTCACGCAAGAGGCTTGCTGCGCCATGTGCGACCTTCGATGAAATAATTTATTACAGAAGTACTGTCTCTTTCAAACGTACTAACCTCCAATTCCTGTCCTTACTTTTCTTTCTCCAAATACCCAATCGCCACACAATCAGCTCTGTAATAGACGTGAAGCCATTTGTAAGCTTAGAACACCGATTCTTCAAAACTTTTAAGGAACATTGAACTATCTTCGTAGTACATGTTTAATTATTCTATTTGTCTATCCTTCCAGTGTCGCATCAGCACCAGCAAGAATACAGCGCAAGGCAGGACCAATCACTGAACTAGCTAGCTCTGCGGCACCGTGTCCTCACATGTTTAAGTATTAACAATACAGATTATTTAAATGAAGCAAAAGTTTTATCTGTATACTATAAGCAACATATTTTGCTACATTTCATCTTAAAAATGATATCGTCATCATACGCGCTTTATAAAGTGGCGCAGGTTGTGCAATATTGTAACTGTAGTGCAAGTTTACAGTGAGGTAATTGTACTTATAAGTACAAACAGTTCTACAAGGAGCACTTGATGGACTGATTGAGTGCGTTTATAGTTCTTGGGATGAAACTGTTTCTGAACCGCGAGGTCCGTACAGGAAAGGCTTTGACGCGTTTTGTCATGGGTTGAGGTAGTGTGTGCTTGAAACTGTATACCGATAATTCTCTTTCCGATCAGCTGCTGCTGTGATTCCCCACTCAGATACAGTGATATAAATACTCTGCGTGGTGCAGTGAGAGTAATATGGAAAAAGATGATCCGCAGTGGCAACCCTTAACGGGAGCAGCTGAAAGAAGAAGAAGATGCAGTGAGCGTAACAATGCTAAAGCAGTTATGGTATTTGGAATACTATGGCTATTCCCTGGACCATTATATTGCTACAGATTAATTACAATCAGATGCATTACACTAATAAACAATATGCAGTTAGTTTCAGTATAAAGCCGCGTCAGGAATGTGGGTCTAAGAAAGAAAGGGTAACCACACAGGAACAGTAGCACTGCTTTGACGCTGGGTGCCACCAGTCTGCAAAACCGAGCGAAGAAATTGCGTACGCCAGGGTATGAGGTACCGTGGAAATATGCGTGGCTTTACGTCAAGTTTAGGTTTTATACATCGCGATTTGAGCGTGGAAACGTTCGTACGCAACATTTATGCGCGTACGCACCGTTTATACATGAGGAGTCTCTGGATACTCTTGCCAGGAATCCCAATGAGGAGCGCATTACAGTAATCCAGCCTGGACGAGACAAAGGCATGGACAAGCCTCTCTGCATCTGCCAGGGTAAATGTTTGACGAAGTTTAGCAATGTTCCTGAGATGGTAAAAAGATGACTTACAGAGATGTTTAATGTGGGTGTCAAAAGTGAGTTGAGAGTCCATTTTAACACCCAAATTGGTAACAAATGTAGAAAGAGGAATATTTTGACCAGAGAAAGTGATACTGGTGATGGTAGAAGAACGAAGATGGTGTGGTGTGCCAACTAAAATGGCTTCTGTTTTAGATCTGTTCAGCTGAAGGAAATTGAGCCTCATCTATGCCTCTATTTCCTCCAAACAAATAGTCAGTGTAGATGTTGGCAGAGGAGCAGCAGAGGAGGTGGGGGTAGTCCTAAGATAAAGTTGAGTGTCATTGGCATAGCAATGGAAAGATAGACCATGTCTGCTAATGACACTTCCAAGGGGGAGCATGTAAATGATGAAAAGGATGGGGCCTAACACAGAGCCCTGTGGAACACCACAGATAACATTATGGGTGTGAGATTTTGCGCTGCCAAGGGCGACATACTCAGTTGTACCGGTCAAATAAGATGTAAACCAATTGTGAACATTTCCTGAAAGTCCAATGGTGTATTGCAGACGGTGAAGAAGAACATTATGATCAATTGTATCAAAAGCAGCTGTCAGGTCAAGGAGAATGAGTAAAGAAGGAGAATCAGTATCTGCTGACATCAGAAGGTCATTAGTGACCCTGACCAGGGATGTTTCGGTGCTATGGCCAGGGCGAAAACCAGACTGAAACTTTTCAAACAGGTTATTCAATTTGAGATGATCATCATCAAGCCGTACTCCTTACAAGTTGCCTTACTTTTCCCGACATGACGAAATAACCAGAAAATAGTAACAGATATGTAAAATCAAACATGGATATATTATAAATTGAAAAGACAAATAAATATTCAATAATATATATATGTGTCTGCGGTGGGTTGGCACCCTGCCCGGGATTGGTTCCTGCCTTGTGCCCTGTGTTGGCTGGGATTGGCTCCAGCAGACCCCCATGACCCTGTGTTCGGATTCAGCAGGTTGGAAAATGGATGGATGGATATATGTGTGCACAATATACCACTATCCCAAATGACCCCGGTGACTAATTATTATATAAGACACGACTATACAAATATTCACATTGAACCCTCTCTTGCCCGTAAACAATAAACAAAAACATGTAACACAAATACAGACATGGATTAGGTAAACACAGCGATTGAAATGTGGTGAAAAATGAGTCCAAAATAAAGTCTGGCGGTATTGATACTGGCTGTAGTGATATTGTGCTCCTTCCCGAAAACAAAACGACCTCACCGCGAAAAGTCCTGGCAATGGCTGGTATGAATCCGAACCCCAGGGTCTCTCGGCTCTGGCTGTCATGATGTTGTATTGGAATGATGCAATAAACGGCAGTGATGAGTTAGTAAATGATCGGATAAATCGTCTCCTTTCGAGTTTTCTCCTCTCGATTTCTCTCCTTTCTCTCACCTTCACTCCTCTTTTTTAAATGCAAAATTTCCCGAATGTGACTGGTGGATCCAACAGGTTATTTCTGTCTTGGTTTGTTCTCCCTCCATCATCCTTCCCGTCTTCACTTACAAGGACAAAATTTACTGACGCACATATAACGGACAGTGAACATCCATTCATTATCTCACCCTCTATATCCTAAATACAGGGTCATGGGGGTCTGCTGGAGCCAATCCAAGCCAACACAGGGCACAAGGCAGGAAACAAACCCCGGGCACACACACACACACACACACCAAGCACACACACTAGGGACAATTTAGGATCGCCGGTGCACTTAACCTGCATGTCTTTGGACTGTGGGAGGAAACCCACGCAGACACGGGGAGAACATGCAGACTCCACACAGGGAGGACCCGGGAAGTGAACCCAGGTCTCCTAACTGCGAGGCAGCAGCGCTACCCACTGCATCACCATGCCGCCCTATTATTATTATTATTATTACTAGGGGGCTCCACCCCCTGCTCACTTCGCTCGCCAACCCCCAGGTTTGGTAAACTGGATATACAATTTAAAGAGATTGTTATATTCATGGGAATTATTACATATACATTATTTTCACTTTTACTTTAAAATTTCAGTTTAAACAATGCTTGGATTCACATTGTGACAATGCAACGTATAACTGCCCGTGAGTGAATATCGTTTCTTTCTCTCTAATAAATAAAATAACTTGTCCCTGTGATTTGTTAATTGTCATAGCAAAAGCTATTCTAATGGGAAACTGTAAACGTTTTAATACAAATGGCATATCAAGAGCTCCTTTGGTATTTAATGTTTTCCACAGAAGATGTACTACATTACCTTTCTTGTCGTCTGTTAAAATTTTACATGTCAGAATTGTTTGACCAATTTTGAATACAACTAATCTTGTCCTATCGCATAGCCCATCACTCATACATAAATTGCACAATAACATTACGATACATCATCCTTCTTTCAACAGTAATTTGGCTGGTCTCCTTTCTCCTTTCGAGTTTTCTCCTCTCGATTTCTCTCCTTTCTCTCACTTTCGCTCCTCTTTTTTAAATGCAAAATGTCCCGAATGTGACTGGTGGATCCAACAGGTTATTTCTGTCTTGGTTTGTTCTCCCTCCATCATCCTTCCCGTCTTCACTTACAAGGACAAAATTTACTGACGCACATATAACGGACAGTGAACATCCATTCATTATCCTACCCTCTATATCCTAAATACAGGGTCATGGGGGTCTGCTGGAGCCAATCCAAGCCAACACAAGGCGCAAGACAGGATAAAAACCCCGGGCAGAGACTCCAGTACATTCAGAACAGCGCTGCCAGGATCCTGATGAGGGTGCGAAAGCATAGCCACATCACTCCTATCTTGAAAACCCTTCACCGGCTCCCTGTACCAGTTAGAATAGACTACAAGGTTTCCCTCCTTACCCATCAGTGCATCTCCCCTGTATTTACAGGAACTCCTTATCCCTCGTACTTCCTCACGCACCCTCCGTTCTGTGCATACTAACACTCTTCAAGTTCCCAGAACTAAGCTTAGCAGTATGGGTGATAGGGCCTTTTCTTCGGTGGCGCCGAGGCTGTGGAATTCTTTCCCTGATTACCTGAGAGCCCCACAGTCGACTGATGTTTTTAAAAGAAACCTAAAAACTTATCTTTTTAGAAAGACATTTTGTTAAATTATTTTTATAGATTATCTTGTTTGTTAATTTATTCTTATTTTGTAGCACTTTGAGATTGTTAAATATAAAGCGCAATATAAATAAAATTTATTATTATTATTGTTATTAGAGCAAGAAGCCTGAGGTGATCCAAAAAATTGTCTTGGTAGTGTAGTGGTCGGTCTGGGTAAGGGGTCGGCCATTACAAGGCAAACAAAAGTAAATGTAAAAATCTCAGATATTTGAAAAGGGTGCCTAAGTAGCAGTTTCAGAGTAACCTTGAGTACTTTGAAAGATTAAAAGAAAATAGTAAAGTAGAACTGGTTAATGATTCATTTAATTACGTCTAAATAAGTCATTAACATTCTGTGTTATGTTAATAATTTTCCATCCATCCATCCATCCATCCATTTTCCAACCCGCTGAATCCCAACACAGGGTCACGGGGGTCTGCTGGAGCCAATCCCAGCCAGCACAGGGCACAAGGCAGGAACCAATCCCGGGCAGGGTGCCAACCTACCGCAGTGTTAATAATTTTAATATATTTAAACATTAATTTATTAAAATTCATATTTGTTTAGTCAGATCATTATTATCGCTTGTCTGAACACAATAAATGAATAGTAATACGATAACAAGACACCACATTTTCTCACCTTTCTCATTTGCTCTCCTCTGAATTCTGAACGGCCCGCCTGAGCTGCGACGCTGCCCTGCCAGATGATAACGTGGCCTCTGGCTCCCTCTGCTGGTAATGTCTTATAAGTGCACGATTATTATCACGGGCTTTATCAAAAGCACGGGGATTGAGCAAATCCCACTAAAGTGTTTGTCTGTGGGTTCTGCTGCCAAAATAAGATGAAAGTAAAATGTAATACAATTCAGACAGGCTTTGTTGCTGTTGTTGATTTTCTTTTTTTCTTTACCTTTTTTTTCTGATAAAGTGATAAAGGCAGACAAAATAAAATCAAAGGCCCTTTATTGTCTTCTTTTGTGCTCTTTTCACAAAGCTCACCTGTGCCTTTAGTGCACTGCTGAAGACCTGGACTCGGGCAGATGTTTGAAGTCACACATCTGTTTCAAAGCATATCGGTGACAGACTTGAGTGAAGCAAATCAGTGGAAGGAGAGCTGACAGTTTACAAGCTCTGTCTGCAATCAATCCACACCCTTGGGATGAAGACCCCTGACCTCCAGCCCCCCGGCCAAACATGTGATCACATTTGGCATGCGTCTTCTCACAGCCGATGGGCAAATCGCAGATCCAGCAGACGGCCACTTTATATTATGCACTTTCATCATCAGAGCCAAGGAGGCCGGGTCGACACGGTCTGCTGGCACAGCTACTGGTGCAAGGGGCTGAAATTCTGGTGGTCATGACCGTCAATCACTTCACTGCCAGCTTGCCTTCCTGCAGGCTTAACCTTCTAAATTGATCTGAACAAGCGTCTGGATCCACTCAGTGGTGTGAAAGGCACCTTTCACCATGGCAAGCACCCAAAAGTCTTATATGATTGGAAATGAACATGAGATAAATGAAAAAGACAGGAGAAAACTGAACGGAAGGAATAAACAGTAATTAAAGCGAGCATTTTAAACATCCTTTGTGATTTTGTGAAAATACTTACATTACATTTACATTTGTTTCTTTAGCAGACACTTTTATCCGAAATGACTTACAAAAGAGGTAAACAATCAAGTAGCATTTGGCTGGGGCAAAGGATCAGCAAGCGTAAAAGGACAGGTAACAAACGGTGAAAAGATGTAACTTTGAAGAGTAGCGATCCTCAGATAAAAATATCACTTTAATAGATTTTACTGGAAAGTATTGCGGAAGCATTTTACCTAAAGAATATCCCAGTGAAATAATAATTTTATCATCACCTAAATAACAATTGACAGAGACATAGACATGAAAGGTGCTATACAATAAATAGATAGATAGATAGATAGATAGATAGATAGATAGATAGATAGATAGATAGATAGATAGATAGATAGATAGATAGATAGACAGACAGACAGACAGATAGATAGATAGATAGATAGATAGACAGACAGACAGACAGACAGACAGACAGACAGACAGACAGACAGACAGACAGACAGACAGACAGACAGATAGATAGATAGATAGATAGATAGATAGATAGATAGATAGATAGATAGATAGATAGATAGATAGATAGATAGATAGATACTTTATTAATCCCAAGGGCAAATTCACATACTCCAGCAGCAGCATACTGATACAATAAATAATATTAAATTAAACAGTAATAAAAATGCTGGTATAACGGACAATAACTTTGTGTAATGTTAACATTTACCCCCCCCAGTGGAATTGAATATCTCCTCAGTCTGTCAGTGGAGCAGGACGGTGACAGCAGTCTGTCGCTGAAGCTGCTCCTCTGTCTGGAGATGACACTGTTTAGTGGATGCAGTGGATTCTCCATAATTGATAGGAGTTAAACTGTCCAGCTCCGTGCCTACAATAGAGCCTGCCTTTCTCACCAGTTTGTCCAGGCGTGAGATGTCCCTCTTCTTTATGCTGCCTCCCCAGCACACCACCATGTAGAAGAGGGCGCTCGCCACAACCATCTGGTAGAACATCTGCAGCATCTTATTGCAGATGTTGAAGGACGCCAGCCTTCTAAGGAAGTACAACCGGCTCTGTCCTTTCTTACACAGAGCATCAGTATTGGCAGTCCAGTCCAATTTATCATCCAGCTGCACTCCCAGGTATTTATAGGTCTGCACCTTCTGCACACAGTCACCTCTGATGATCACGGGGGTCCATGAGGGGCCTGGTCCTCCTAAAATCCACCACCAGCTCCTTGGTTTTGCTGGTGTTCAGGTGTAGGTGGTTTGAGTCGCACCATTTAACAAAGTCCTTGATTAGGTCCCTATACTCCTCCTCCTGCCCATTCCTGATGCAGCCCATGATAGCAGTGTCGTCAGCGAAGTTTTGCACGTGACAGGACTCCGAGTTGTATTGGAAGTCCGATGTACATAGGCTGAACAGGACCCATAGATAGATAGATAGATAGATAGATAGATAGATAGATAGATAGATAGATAGATAGATAGATAGATAGATAGATAGATAGATAGATAGATAGATGTGAAAGGCACTATATAATAGATAGATAGATAGATAGATAGATAGATAGATAGATAGATAGATAGATAGATAGATAGATAGATAGATAGATAGATAGATAGATAGATAGATAGATAGATAGATGTGAAAGGCACTATATAATAGATAGATAGATAGATAGATAGATAGATAGATAGATAGATAGATAGATAGATAGATAGATAGATAGATAGATAGATAGATAGATAGATAGATAGATAGATAGATGTGAAAGGCACTATATAATAGATAGATAGATAGATAGATAGATAGATAGATAGATAGATAGATAGATAGATAGATAGATAGATAGATAGATAGATAGATGTGAAAGGCACTATATAATAGATAGATAGATAGATAGATAGATAGATAGATAGATAGATAGATAGATAGATAGATAGATAGATAGATAGATAGATAGATAGATGTGAAAGGCACTATATAATAGATAGATAGATAGATAGATAGATAGATAGATAGATAGATAGATAGATAGATAGATAGATAGATAGATAGATAGATAGATGTGAAAGGCACTATATAATAGATAGATAGATAGATAGATAGATAGATAGATAGATAGATAGATAGATAGATAGATAGATAGATAGATAGATAGATAGATAGATAGATAGATAGATAGATAGATAGATGTGAAAGGCACTATATAATAGATAGATAGATAGATAGATAGATAGATAGATAGATAGATAGATAGATAGATAGATAGATAGATAGATAGATAGATAGATAGATAGATAGATAGATGATGAAAGGCACTATATAATAGATAGATAGATAGATAGAAAGATAGATAGATAGATAGATAGATAGATAGATAGATAGATAGATAGATAGATAGATAGATAGATAGATAGATAGATAGATAGATAGATAGATAGATAGATAGATAGATAGATAGATAGATAGATAGATAGAATGATGAAGCCTCTAAAGAAGTGGACCACATTACATCTCGCACATGGAGATCTCACACTGTTTCTCTTCGGAGTAAATGGATGCGTTGATGGCTTCTCACCCCTTAGCGTGATGTAAGTGAACTCTGCTAATAGTAACACTAACCTATAGCTGTTTCAGCTTAGTGGTGTCGGTGAGTATGGGGGTCCTGCCCAGACATAATCAGATCGGACCTCAGTACTGAACATCTGCCTATATTAGCTGTTCCAGTTTAATGTAACAGACCACTCCTGATGATTTCACTGCCAACAGGACGGCGTGATGCAGGTAGGCTTTCACCTGTGCGCACATTACTTAAGTTTCCATTATTTGTTGTCATTGTTGTTATCAATTATTGTCGTGTTTCTGTCAAGCTCACCAGGGTCAAAGGTTAAGTTTCATTTACAAAACATCTTAAGAAAAACATTCTATTACTTTTAAAAAACATTTCACGTTCTCTCTCAGCTTCTGTAGCTTCCATGTTCTCCATATATCTCTCAAATTCTAAATTCATTTCAGGTTTGGGAAATGTCTAATCAGACATCCATAAACCTTGTAGAATCTGACAAGCCAACACAGGAGGTTCCTTCCATCATCCTAAGCTCAGTTTGCTGGTTCTAAAAGTTCACAGTGTGCCCAGTCCAGATTTGCTCATCCTTTGGGGTCCTGCCTGATGTCAGACCAACACACTCAATTCTGTTTGCCCTTCCCCCCCTTGAATGTCCAGAGGTGAAGTAGGTTGCAAGCCGTGGCACTTTCTTTGACTTTTTTTCTCTCTCCTTGATCTTCTTTCATTTTGGTTGCTTAATGAGGAAGAAACGCAGGATCCCCCTGTGTGGATACAGCCAGCGGCCAGAAAGAAAGGCCAGCCGTAAACCTCAATTTTCTGTAGATTAAACCAAATTAGCACACGACTGCCTCTGAAAAGAGAGCAATTTGGAGGAGGATTCACCCCCACCCCTCCCCACTGGGACAGCTGTTATCTTTCAGGGTCCATTCGACAAAACCCCCTTGTCCTTAATGATTCCTTAAGGCGTGGAGGCCTGTGGCAGGTGGTGGGCTGAAAGGTTTCACTGGAGTGGGGAAAAGGTGCCAGGAATGGGGCTGATTAGTTGGGGTGTCCTGCTGGGCGATGGAGGTCTGGGCTTTAATTACTGGCTCTTTGGGATGGCCACTACCCCGTGACCGCCCCAGTGACAGCTCGTTCCTTTTCACTCGTTAGATACGGTGAGAAGCTCATCATGAAAACACTGCTGTCCACTTCATTCAGTGCTTCAAGCCTTTGGCCGAATGGACACAGCATTGGGCACATTAAGAATCTCAGACTCAACTGCGCAGGTTACCACCATCACCCATCTCGGACTAATGCCCCCCCAAGACTTTGGACTTTACTTCACAGTCTGTCTTAGGGAAATCAAGAAAACACAGAGAACCCCAGCTGGAGGGCATCTCAAAACTCTAACACTGTGTATGCTACAATTTAGCTGCTACCCATATGATGAACAGTAACTAAAGTCATGGAATATAAATCATAAATTCTGTCATTTTTAGCCAAAAAGCTCACACTGTCTGGCCACCCTGAGAGGATTAATCTACTATGTAGGGGTCCATCACATTGGCCTCTCAGTCTGTTTTGTACCAAAGGGTACAAAATTAACTAGAATATTAAAAGATGGCCCCACAAGCTGGCTGAGGGGCAGAAGCCTTCAGAAGTCTGTCCAGCAGTGGCAGCCCCCATGAGACTGAAGGGCATTCCTTATTTATAAGAGAAAGATATTCGATCCACAGCAACGAAATGTACTAATGACATAAAGCGTGAAGGATCAGAAGACACTTCCAAAGGAGCGCCGAAGAAGCTGTAAGCCTACTTTCTCCAGCATAAAAATAAAGGAAACGTGTTGTGATTTCTTAAAATTGAGATTAATTTTTTGGGGTAATGAGAAAGCACATGAATCATTTTATCCCACATATGATCGATTGGTTGGAAATGTCATAAGGGGTTCCAACGTGAACAAGGAGATAGTGAGAAATGAAGTTTTAGCCTTCTATGCGAATGATGAGTTATTCAAACAGTAATTCTGCTATAAAAATCATTACAAGAGCTGGGATTGCAACCCCATAACCCCAGCTCTCATGTCCTTGCACTGGTTTCCAGTTAAATTTAGATCTGATTTCAAAATCAACCCTTTAACATGCAGTATTAAAGCCGTCGCTCGCCTAGGGCCTGCTTACCTATTATCATTCTTACAAACCGAACCACACATTGTGATCTCAAGATGCCAACCTACTAAAGATTCCACGGATTAATAAAATACCAGTGGGGGCGTCGAACTTCTACCAATAGATCTAGAGATGTCCTTTTGGTCTCAGTTTTCAAATCCACTTTTAATCTGGTATACCCTGATTAGAGCTGTGGATTAGCAGTGCATAGTACTTCGATAATATCCATATAATATATATAATATATATATATATATATATATATATATATATATATATATACAGTAGACCCTTGATATACGACCGGCCTGACATGCGAACAACTTGATTTACGACCAAAATTTTTATTTTGATTTACAACCAACATCTTGCGTTACGACCCGAATACGGTCACGTGTATCCGCTTGCGCGATTGTAAACAAACAGCCGAGAGCATTTGTAAGCGTCAGTCGGAGCCCAGATACATGTGTTTGTGGACGTAATTTCGGTCAGTGCAGTGATTTATCTATATATATAATTCACTAAGACCATGGCAAGCAAGACACATAATTTCTAAGGAAGGAAGAGAAGGTAACGAAGGTAAAGAAAGCGATCACAATCAAAACGAAGAAGGAAATTGTGTGGAAATATGAAAGTGCTGTTCATGTGACCGATCTCGCTAATATGTACAGCATGTCGAAATCCACCATCTCGACAATTTGACAAAGAAAAGATTTGCATAAGAAGGCTCCTTCTAAACAATGACCACCTTCCCTTTCATTCTCCTCCTCCTCCCTTCCTGCAGCCCAAAGATGTCAAATTAAATGGTGAGTACAGTATGAAATTGTTGTTTCTGGTAGGCTAGGCACTTTTTATAACTTTTTGGTTAGTACATTAGAAAAATTATTGGTGTTTTGGTAAATTATGCACATTATACAACCCTTTTTTATTATGAAAAGGTTAAGTAAGTGTTGCAGTGGGAGGTTCGGAACACATTATGTGTATTTCCGTTATTTCTTATGGGAAAAATAGTCTTGACTTACAACCAACTTGAGTTACAACCAGCCCTCGCAAACGAATTGAGTTCGTAAGTCAAGGGTCCACTGTATATATATTTATATAAAAATATATATATCCATAATTCACATATCCATTGTGAATTTCCCCTTGGGATTAATAAAGTATCTATCTATCTATCTATCTATCTATCTATCTATCTATCTATCTATCTATCTATCTATCTATCTATCTATCTATCTATCTATCTATCTATAGTTACTGACCCTCTTCTGGGTATCTTTTTGGGCTGCTTGGTGCCATTGGTCCACTTCCAATCTGTCACTCCTGCCAGTGGAAAACACACCACAGCCTTGAATCACAACGATGGAATGACAGACTTGGATGGAGTCTATAAAAAGTATTCACCCCCTTGGACGTTTGCTCATTCTATTGTTACACAACATTGACTTAATTTGGATTTTTTGATACTGATCAGCAGTGAAGCACTCTTTAATGTCAAACTGAAAACGGATCTCTGCAAAGAAGTGTGAATTAATTACAAATAGAAAACTTAAAAACAATTGATCCCATAAATGTTTGCCCCCAGTATTTAGGAGATGCACCTTTGGCGGACATGACAGCCTTGAGTCTGGGTTCTCAGGTCTCTCTCTCTCTATCAGCTTTAGACATTTGTGTCCATTAGAAAACAGTCCTAACTGGCCCAACTGACGCAAATTTGGTCCTGCTTTTAGGAGTCGGAGTAAAAGCATGTTTTTAATTTTCATAATTTAGGAAACTACTCCTGAATTCACCAGGATTTAGTGCAGCTGTTCTAACTCGCTAGGTGCTGCCAGATGATGACGTTCAGGGAGTGGTCAGCATGCACATACTGGTAAAGGCTGAACGTTATAAATATTGGGCAACAGAAAAGTCATAAAAATATATTGATCTGACAAAGATTACATAATATTTGTAACAAATCTTGCATGTTATATGAACTCCTGGAGCAATTTTTCAGGTTAGGGCACAATGAACCAACAGGGTAGGATCCCTTCTGGCCATAACAAAATTTGAACCAGCAACCTTCCAGATACCAGCACAGATCCTAAGCCACACAGCCAGCACTCTGTCTTAAATTAAATGAAAGTACTGGCAACATTACATTGTGATGGACAGCAGGCATGGACTGGCACCCCGACCAAGATGATTTCATGACTCCTTACCTGTCCAGGAGGCCACCATACCAAATGGCCGAGAAGAAAGGCAGGCTGTTCCCTTCCTTTGCCAGGCCAACCTCAGAGTGAATATGCTGGCGTCCCGCGCAGGGATGGACTGAAGTTCCTTATCTGAGAGATCAGTGTAATTGAGGGATGTGGGGAGACAATCTATTCAGACCAGTGGCTTCCCCCGATACGCTAGGGTTAGGATTCCCACACAAACACCCGCAGGGCATGCTGGGACCTGTAGTCCAAAGGGGCAGCACTGTTGGGTTATGTGGGGACTGCCAGGGGGAGCTTCCAGGATTAGTAATCCCTATTTTCAGGGAGTTCTTCAAGCAGGCTTTGCCCTAGCAGTGGGAGTGTCGCCGGGTCACAGATAAAAGGAGCCACTCAATCTCATCCAGGCAAGTTGGAGTCAGGTGTGGAGGATGGACGAAGTGTGCCTGGGAGGAGAAAGAAAGAAAGAAAGAAAGAAAGAAAGAAAGAAAGAAAGAAAGAAAGAAAGAAAGAAAGAAAGAAAGAAAGAAAGAAAGAAAGAAAGAAAGAAAGAAAGAAAGAAAGAAAGAATTGTGGTTGTGCCAACACTTTTGAGAGGCCTTTTGTAATGTACTGGAAAAAATAAACTGGGACTTGTGTCTGTGGAACTGTGTTTGGGATTTGGTGTGCCACAATGCCACCAATAGGTCAAAAAGTATAAAATGCCACTTTGCAATAGTGATAATATAGGGATGTCACAACCAAGAATTTCCCAAATTTTGCACCAAACTTTGAACGCCCTTAACAACAAGTGAGATAATTCGCAGATTCACACATGTGCCCACCACTCCATGTGAGGTAATGTTCAAGCAAGTCACATTCACAAAAATAGGCAAGCACATCAACATCATTGCCTCAAGTTCGGATGGGCACAGATATAAGAATCAGAAGTGATATCACAGTACCAACACACAGGTGGTCATGGAGGCAAACCTTCCTCCTTATAACAAGGAGAGAGTTTAATGACAAACTTCTAGCCCCTCACAATGGAAGAGGAACAGCCTTTGTATTTTTCCCACAGACTGGTGAATGGAGCAATGTTGCCCTCTTGTGGTCAGATTTAGATTTTATTACTGCACTTTGTAACAGAGACCTCCAATTCATCCTCTGCACACTTCTGAAAAGTGAGCCAGTGGGGCTCAAAGTATGAGTATTGACTAAATGTCCTGCATTGGGCACAAGACATGGCCTACCTGGAGTTTGGATTGTTGTAATTGTGCATGTGGCTGATGGTTCCAGAAACGATGATCATGATATGTGATAAGTGTTACTAGGTTGTTTTTTTTTTGCAGGCAGGTTAAGTGACTTGCTCAGGGTCACATAAGTGTGGCAACATCAGGAACTAAACCAGGAACTTTGTGGTGTGAAGTCCAGTGCTTTCATGCAATGCCACACAGCCAGTAATGTCCAGACTCTCTCATTCAAGATCAGACAGGTTAGGGTCACCAGAAGCAGAAATTGAACCAGCCAGAACTTTTGGTTGTTACCATTCAGGGTCCAAGCACTACACCATACTGTCTGGTGACATCCAGACTCGACTGTGGCCCTCAAGCTCAGAGGTCAGGCAGATAACAGGTCCATGAAGTAGCTTTCTCTCTAATGGCCTTTCTGTATTACTAGTGCATGGTTTCTGGAATGTTCCTCTACACGCTGAGTACCCATTCAGACTGGTACAAGGGTGGATTTCATGTTACATGTTTGTGGTGGGTTTGGAGGTCTGATCATTCTGAGCTAAGGACACATTCTGGGTTGAGGGTATGTCTATTGAGCCTTGCTGTCTCTTACACTCATGTGAAAAAGTAAGTACACCCCATGGACGTTGTTGACTTTTTTAACAATTTTGAACATGCAAACAGTAGATCTTCGTACACAGAATGCCTGCTTGAATAAAAACACAAAGATAATGTGCCCTCTCAATCATCTATTTAACAAAAATATCAATTGATGTAATTTATATCCATCCTTGGCCTCAGAAGCTGGGTTGGCCACCTTTAGTAGAGATGACTTCTTGTAGGCATTTGGCAAAACTGCCCACCGATCTCTCACATTGGTTCGGTGAAACTTTGAACCACTGCTCCATGCAAAATTCCTTCATTTGCAGGATATTTGTGGGTTTTCTTGCATGTCCTGCCCGTTTCAACATTTCTGTGAGATTCAAACCAGGGCCGGTCTATAACCCTCCATTTCTCCTTTTTGAGCCATTCCTTGGTGGATTTTCTAGTGTGCTTCGGATCATTATCACGCTGAAAAGTCCATTTGTGGTTGAACTTCAACAGATGGCTTTACATTCTCCTGAAGCACACTTTGATAGTTGACTATACTATACTATACTATACTATAGTTGACTACATGACTACAAGCTACTCAGACCCTGAGGCAGCAAATGAACCCCAAAACATAACATTTCCATCCCCATGTTTCATCTCCTGAAGCTCTGTCTTCAGTTTGCACCAAACAAGTCTACTGTTACTGTGGTCATTCAACTCCAGAGTACAAAGGTTCTAGAAGGCCTGGTCTTTGCCTAGATGTTCAATGGCAAACTGTAGTCTTGTTCTAATGCTCTTTTTGGGCATCAAAGGCCTTTTCATGGCCTACCTTACATGCTGGTCACATTAATCCATCCTCTTTCTTACTGTAATTCCATGCACTTTGACACTGACTGCTGCAAGAACTGCCTGCTGATCCTGTGATGAAATGTTGATGTTCTTGGAGACTTTAGCATCAGACGCTCCACACTTGGACTGAATTTGCTGGGCCGGCCAGTGCTGGACAAACTATCAGTCATTTGAAATCTGCTCTACTTGTCGATGACTGAACGTGCAGTGGAATGGTTGATTTCTGTTTTAAATCCCTTTTTGGACTCCTAGGCACCCAGAGCCTTCTTTCCGAAGGCCTCAGAGAACTCTTTTGATCTTGGCATGGTGGCACCACACTCACGTCAATAGCAAAGAGAACAGCAGACCCTCGATTATTGATGCTTTAAATAAGACAGCCAGGACCACCTGCAGGATTCATAAGGAGGTTCTAATCATTGGCACCTCACCTGGAACACCTGATTCTAACTTGATAGATGTGAAGTGGTGATAAACATAAGGGTCTACGCCCTTTTCCCACGTGACAAATCTGCACTTTAGTTTATTTTGATTGTTTCAGTATAGCAACCTTTATCTGCTCGTATGAAGATTTAATGTTTGCTGCTTCAAATATGCTGAAAACATCAACCACTTCCATGGGGTGCACTTACTTTTTCACATGACTGTGATTCATAAATCAAATCAAGGGCTGAAAAATAGAAGCACGACAGACATATCCCAAAATTTATTCAAAACGTTTTCCAAAACTAATTTCTTTTGTCAGATTTTCTTTTCTTTAATATTATGTTAGTGTTATTTTTGTTATAGCCAGGCTTTATCCCCTTCCTTATGTTAATTTTTGATGTTTTTCAGTTATTTTGTTATTAGGCAAATCTTGTCAGTATTACTGTATTCTTTTTTATTATTCAGTATTGATGTATTGTGTATTTTTTCATGCTCCTAGTGTATTGTGGGTAATATTTAATAAATTCTCCGCTTCTCAAGATCATTTATTGGCCATGTCTTCTGAGGCCTGAAGTTGAAGGATGTTGAAGCATGACAGACATATCACCGACTTTATTCAAATCGTTTTGCAAAATTAATTTCTTTTCATTTATTTTTCTTTTTTGTAATGTCATGTTGGTCCATTCAAACCACTCAGTATGCTACTGTTATTTTGTAGCCAGGCTTTATTCCCTTCCTAATGTTTATTTTTGATGTTTTTCAGTTATTTTGTTATTATGTAAATCTTGTCAATATTACTATATTCTTTTTTATTATTCAGTATTGATGTATTGTGTATTTGTAAAGAATTATTATTATTATTTTCTCATGCTCTCTAGTGCATTGTGGGTAATCCTTAATAAATTATCCATTTCTCAAGATCATTTGCTGGCCTTGTCTTCTGAAGCCTGAAGTTGAAGACTGTTGAATCATGACAGACATATCACCGACTTTATTCAAAACATCTTTGCAAAATTAATTTTTATTTCTTCTTTTTTGTAATGTCATTGGTCCATTCAAACCACTCAGCACGTTGGTGTTATTTTATAGTCAGGCTTTATTCCCTGCCTTATGTTTATTTTTGATGCTTTTGAATTATTATTGGGTGGCACGATGGCACTGTGGTAGCGCTGCTGCCTCCCAGTTAGGAGACCTGGGTTCGCTTTCCGGGTCCCCCCTGCATGGAGTTTCCATGTTCTCCCCGTGTCTGCGTTGGTTTCCTCCCACAGTCCAAAGACATGCAGGTTAGGTGCATTGGCGATCTGAAATTGTTCCTGGTGTGTGTGTGTGTGTGTGTGTGTGTGTGTGTGTGTGTGTGTGTGTGTGTGTGTGTGTGTGTGTGTGTGCGCGTGCGCTGTGGTGGGCTGGCACCCGGCCTGGGGTTTGTTTCCTGCCTTGCGCCCTTTGTTGGCTGAGATTGGCTCCAGCAGACCCCCGTGACCCCATAGTTAGGATATAGCAGGTTGGATGATGGATGGATAAATTATTATTTTTCATAAGCTTTCTGTTATTGGGTAAGTCTTGTTAATATTACTGTATTCTTTTTTATTATTCAGTATTCATGTATTGTGTATTTTCTTGTGCTCCTAGTGCATTGTGGGTAATCTTTAATAAATTCTCCATTTCTCAAGATCATTTGTTGGCCTTGTCTTCTGAAGTCTAAAGTTGAAGGATGTTGAAGCATGACAGATATATATATTTCATAGCCAGGCTTTATTCCCTGCCTTACCTTTATTTGTGATGCTTTTGAATGATTATTTTTCATAAGCTTTTTGTTATTGGGTAAGTCTTGTTAATATTACTGTATTCTTTTTTATTATTCAGTATTCATGTATTGTGTAATTTCTCATGCTCCTAGTGCATTGTGGGTAATCTTTAATAAATTCTCCATTTCTCAAGCTCATATGTTGGCCTTGTCTTCTGAAGACTGAAGTTTGAAGGTTTTTCTGCTCCCCTGATGGGTATTTCTGTGTATTTCGGATCATTTTAAGCTCAGAGACTTTCCAACAGACAAGAAACCTGTAAAGTCTGACAAATAACAGGAGACCATTAAGTCTATCAACCTCATTTATTTAGCTAAGTTGTCCCCACATCCCATCGTCAAGGTCAAGGTGACACCCCCAAAGTGCTCCAGGCACCCTGATCTTTGTCAAGTGCCCCGTTCTTCATTCTCCATGTGGACATCAGAGGTAAACTCCATGGCCTAATTCTGGTGCCGCCACTTTGCCTTCCCGGGTGAAGTCATCCCTGGGCAGCCCTCTCAGCTTTGTCAGCCAAATTTTTCGTGATTCCCTGGTCTTGTCCTCCCTGGCCTTCTTCTGGGCATCTTCGTACTGTCTCAACTGATTCTGTTTGTGCTCTTTGTTCTGCCGGAAAGTGCACAGCTGAAACCCACTGGCCACCCTGTAAGGGTCCAGCTGCTTGCTGCGTTCTCCGCTGGCCGATTCAGGTTTGACCTTGGCTTGCCTCCTGACGCTGCCAGTTGTCATGGTCATCACTTGTGGGATTAGAGTGGCGGTGTGTTGTGCGGTGGTGCTGAAGTTGCCCACCTTCTGTACCCCAATGGCGGATGCTGTCCAAGGTCTTTCCTTTCTAAGTGAACTGTCACCGAGATCTCCGGTGCCCGGACTTGTCTTGAATTGCGTCGTAGCACTTTTGGGGGCATTCAGTTTGACTTGTTGGCTGAGGGGTGATTTCTTAAGATTCACTTCTACATCCCTGGTCACCAGCTGGCTTTGGGATTTTGTGACCTCCCAGCAGAAGCCTGGAAACTTGGCACTGGTACTGGCGCTGGTCACTTTTTGGGGAGTCGAGGTCACCGAGTCAAGCATTGGTGTTGGCCCCCACGCGTCGCGGACCTGGGTATTGATTTCCATGTTGGCACTCAGTTCCTCAGCTTTTTGAGAGAGGTGTATTGCATTGATGGTGAGCAGGATGTTCTCTGTGGTAGGTGGGTGGTGCGGCCCTCGGTTTTTGATGCGTTGCATGACCAACCTTTCACTCCTTGTAGGAGGTGCTTTGTCTACAGGAGTCCTTGGGAGGATTTCTGCAGAAACAAAAAAATAGAGGACTGAGTAACAATGGCCAGAAATCAAACACAACATCCCAGCATCCTAAGGCCTGTGCCTAAATCCATTTCATGATCACCATACCCTTTACTTAACTGTCCTGGGTCATCCTTAACCGACTAAGGATATCTCCACCCTGGTGCCCCTGTCCCTTAACACTACAATAGGCTCTCTCATTCAAGTCAGTGGTTACCTGATGGCACCTTGCTCATATCCAAGTTAAGTCCTTTGGCTCTCACCATGTTTTTTAACTCACGTGCCAGAGTGACACAGCTTTACAACTGTGTTGTTGGAATTAGGAACACTTAATTTCACACAGTTAGGTCCATAAGAATTTGGACAGTGACACAATTTTCATAATTTTGCTTCTATACACCACCACATTGGAATTGAAACAAAGAAGTAATGCCATTATTGATGTGTAGGCCTTCAGCATTAATTCAAAGGGTTTAACAGAAATATCATACGGGCCATTTAGGAACGACGGACACTTTTATACATGGTCCTCCCATTGTCAGGGGCTCAAAAATATTTGGACAATTGACTGGCAAGCTGTCCCATAGCCAGGTGGGAGCAGGTCCCTCATGACTTCATTGACTATTAAGCAGGTCTGCAGTTGATGCCAAGTATGGAGTTTGCATTTCGAAGCTCGCACTGTGAACTGTGAAGGTTAAACATTATCTCATTATATAAATAGAGTGACCAGGCAGATCCAAGCAACTATAGGCCAGTAAGGTTAACGTACATCACAGGAGAATTCATGGAAGGAGTTATTAAGGATAAGGATGAGCAACAAATGACAAGAACAGGAGTTTGACTGAAGAGTCAGTAGATTCAGAAGAGGGAGGTTGGGTTTTACTAACGTGCTGGAATTCTATGAGGAAGCAACAAAATAATACGATCAAAGTGGAGCTTATGATGTGATTTATCTGGACTTTCAGAAACCATTTGATGAGAGGGTGGGCATCAAACTAAAAGAAGTGGCAGTTCAGGGTGTGGTGTGCAGAATTGGCTCAGACACAGGAAGGAGAGCTGATGGTGTGAGAAGCCTCCTCTGAATTGGCTGATGTTAAGAGTGGTGACCAGCAGGGGTCAGAGTAGGGCCGCTGCTATTTTTAATATATATAATTGATTTAGATAGGAATATAAGTAACAAGCTGGTTATGTTTGCAGATGATACCAAGATTGGTGGATAATTTGAAATCTGTTATATCATTACAGAAGGACTTGGATAGCATACAGGCTTGGGCAGATTTGTGGCAGATGAAATTAAATGTCAGTAAATGTAAAGTATTACACATAGAAAGTAAAAATGTGAGGTTTAAATACACAATAGGAGGTATGAAAATCGAGAGTACCCCTTATGAGAAGGATTTGGGAGTCATAGTGGAATCTAAGCTATTCCGGGCAGTGTTGAGAAGCCATTAAGAAGGCTAACAGAATGTTAGGTTATATAGCGCCTTGATGTGTGGAGTACAAGTCACAGGAGTTTCTGCTCAAGCTTTATAACACACTGGTGAGGCCTCCTCTGGAGTACTGGGTGCAGTTTGGATCTCCAGGCTACAAAAAGGACATAACAGCACTAGAAAAGGTCCAGAGAAGAGCAACTGCTAATTGCAGGACTACAGAGGATGAGTTATGAGGAAAGATTAAAAAAGCTGAGCCTTTACAGTTTAAGCAAAAGAAGAATAAGAGGAGACCCGATTGAGGTGTTTAAAATTATGAAGGGAATTAGTCCAGTGGATCGAGACGGTGAACTTAAAATGAGTTCATCAAGAACACGGGGACACAGTTGGAAACTTGTTAGTGGTAAATTTTGCACAAACATTAGGAAGTTTTTCTTTACACAGAGAACCACAGACACGTGGAATAAGCTACCAACTAGTGTGGAAGACAGTAAGACTTTACAAACTTTCAGAACTAGACTTGATGTTTTTTAGGGCATCTAAGTTGATAGGACTGGCAAGCTTTGTTGGGCTGAATGGCCTGTTCTCATCTAGATTGTTCTAATGTTCTAACTCTCAATATGAGATCCAAAGAGCTGTCCATGCAAGTAAAATCAGGCCATCATTAGACAGAGAAAACAAAACAAATCCAATCAGAGAGATTTTAGAAAAACCATGACTGGTCAAATCAACCATTTGATACTTTCCTAAAAAGAAGGAACACAGTAAGCTTAGCAACACCAGAAGACCTGGACAACCATGGAAGACAACTGTGCTGGAGGACTGCAGAATTCTTTCCTTAGTGAAGAAAAACCAGTTCACAACATTTAGCCAACCCAAGAACATTCTTCGGGAGGTCGGCCTATCATTTCCAAAGTCTACAATCAACAAAGGACTTCAAGAAAGTAAAGACAGAGGGTTTACCATAAGGTGCAAATCACTGGTAAGCATCAAACATAGGAAGAACAGATTAGACTTTACCAGAAAATATTTTTAAAACCAGTCCAGTTTTGTAACAGTTTTCTTGCACAAATGAAATTAAACCAATATGTCCCAGAATGATGGATAGAGAAGAGCATGGAGAAGAGAAGGAACGGTTCATGATCCCGTGAATATCACCTCATCTTTGAAACATTTTGGAGGCCGTTTTACGACATGGGCATACGTGACTGCCAATGGAATTTAATCCCTGGTGTTTATTGATGACTGCTGACACGAGTAGCAGGATGATTTCTGAAGTGTACAGGGTGGGAGGGACGGCTGGCGTCTTTATCAGGCTGGGACAACTCCTTAAAGGAAGGGCAAGGGGAGATGGCTTTTGAAGGGCCCTATCTCCCCCGAACTGCTATTTGGAAGCCCCCCTGAGTTGCAACAGCACCTTGGATTCCCACAGGGCTGTATGAGAATTACTATTTGTGAGCACAGCCCTGTTGCGTTCTGTGTATGCCACCAGGGGGTACTGAGGGAGCTGCAGAGCCCTATCTTGGGCTTCCAACACACCTGGGAGTAATTCCAGACCTCCTTAACAGGCCACCTGGAATGCTCCCAGGTGTGGCTTAAGAAAGGAGTCAGCTGCCTCGCAGAGACAAGCCACAGTTGGGGAGAAAGAGGGACAATGCTTGCCAGTGGAGGAGTGGAGGTGGAAAGGAAAGAAAAGAGTGAGAGAAGAAGTGCTGTGTGCTATAGTCTTGGGCTATACTGTGCTTGGTGCTGGTGGGAAACGGGTGGAAAACGTTTCCCACTGAATAAAAGCCTTTTATTTTAAATACACTTGTATTTGTGTCTGCTGTGTCTGGAGAGTCGGAGGGCCCCCTGGAGATCACAAGGGTTATACTATCCGGTCAGATTTAGACAAATGATGCAAAATTGATAGGACGACGCTTCACAGTACAGATGAGCAATGAGATAAAACATACTGAGAAAGCAAACCAAGTGCTTTTAATTGCAAAGAAGTGGAAAATCCTTCAATGATCAAGTCAATCAACTGATTTCAACCCAACTGGACATGCATTGCACTTGCTGAAGATAAAACTGATGGCAGAAAGTCCAACAAACAAGCAGCACCTGAAGACAGCTGATGTAAAGGACCAGCAGTTGGAGGTGGCCAGGGGTTCAGACTTCAGGCAGTCATTGGCTGAAAAGGATTTTCAATCAAATATTGAAAGTGATCATTATATTCATGATTATGTTAGTTTGTCCAAATATTTTTGAGCTCCTGAAAATGGGGAACCAAATACAAAATGGCTGTCTCTTCTACATGGCTCATACAATGTTTTTGTTAAACGCTACACTTCAATCACATCTTGATTTCTTCATTTCAAATCCAGTGTGGTAGCATACAAAGCCAAAAATATGAAAATTGTATCAATGTTCAAATACTTATGGACCCGACTAGATCTCTGTTTTATATTTGCTAGAATCCTGGCATCATAGACACTTGGATAATGATAATATACCTGCGAGCCAAGGTTCTCAATGATTCAATAGGAAGCAAAGCACACAACATCTTGTTGAAGTTGATGCTTATGATAATGGAGTTGGTGTGGGTTACAATCTCATAATATCATGCTGGTCAGCAAAGGGCAATCATACCAGAATCAGGGCTTTTCTGTCTGCTTGGCGTCTCCGAGCTGCCGCTGCGGACAGGTCTTCCAGGCTTTAGTGCTGATGGCGGTTCGACAAAAAATTCCGGCTGCAGGTCAATGTAGGCCATGCTGCGGCGATAACCCTGCATTTCACTCCACGTAGCTGGTTTCATGGACTCCTTCTGAGCAGCTGGGTGACACAGAGCACACTATTAGTTTCCAGTTCACACTTGTAATAGTTATTTAGTGTTATGACACAATACACATTATGCCCAAGGATTATTGTGAGTTAAAATAGCAACTAGGGGTGGCAGATTTATAACATTTGCGTACAAACAAAAGGAGGGTCGAAATGTGCGTATGTAACTTTCAAATCAAATAGTTGAAATTTATATATATATATATATATACACAAGGGTAATCCCAAAAGTAAGGTCTCCTATATTTTTAGAAATACAAACAACCATTTATTTTCTATAATATTTACATCATTTTAAAGGTTAAAGAATTATTTATTTTTCTACATAATCGCCATTTCGGTCGATGCATTTTTGTAGACGTTGTAGTAGTTTTAGAATGCCCATGTCATACCAGCTCGCCACCATGTCCTTCAGGAAGCATTGAACCTCATCTTTCACCTCTTCGTCGGAGCAGAATCGCCTTCCGGACAAATGTTCTTTCAACTTAGGGAACAGGTGGTAGTCACTGGGCGAATTTCAGTACGTCTGTCTGTAAACTCTCTACACAACTTGTGAACGTTTTTGACATCCATGCACGACTGTCCATACACTTCCGTCAATTGGCGATGAATTTCAACCGGTTTAACGCCTTTTGTGTTCAAAAACCGAATAACTGCACGAACTTCGCACTTGGTGGTAGCGTTCAACGGGAGCTTCATTTTCAAGGGCTGCCAAGCCAAGATTGAGTATCCCAGCAAAGCCGCAAATGCTTGTTTGGGAGTGGAGGAAGCACCAATCACAACAGTGTGGCCAACAACTGTATGAACAGTTTCTCTATGTCCCCACCGCTTTGGAGACCTTACTTTTGGGATTGCCCTCATATATAGTTATATATATAGATAGATATACATATATTTTCGGCAACTCTGACCTAACCATATGCAACATTTAAAATGAACGCACTCTGGGAAATTCTGGGCAAGATCTCCATGCAGACAGCCAAAACAGAAACTTAACTTAGTGGCACTTAAACAGGAAACAAAAATGGCGTCATGACAAAATGGGATTAAATAGTGAACTTTTCCCAAACAGGTTCTAGAAAAAGTCAACTCCCCCTAATTTGAATTCTTTGGGTCTCAAAACCATGAAATCCCAATTTAATTAACAGCAACTGCACAAGAATTTATACAAAAAGCCATTAAAGTCAGACATCATAACACTTATAGAAATAGTGGCCTCTTAACTGGAATAATGACTCACTTTTGTTGGCAGAAAAAGAAACAAACACTATGTTGCAATTATGAAGTGAAAGCCTCCCCCTGTTAACAAACAATAGAGTGCCCCCATACCCCCAAGACAAAAGAATACCATCCGGCCTACTTTGTGCACAGCGCATGCTGGTGGCAGAGAGGCTGCGGGCATGGTGAGAAAGACTCTTCCCCTCTCCGTCATGCTCCTCTGGTTCTTGCTGGTAGATTTTCCTGTTGGCGGTGCCCACTCTTCTCATACGCTGGGCGCGAACATACGGGTATGGGTGCTTTTTCAGAAACACTGTCTTTAGCCAGTCTTCCTCAAGAAACCCGGCTGAGTCCAGCTCTCGCACCGACTTCAGGGTGTAGTCCCAAGCTACCGGGGCAAATTGAAACAGGAGGATGTTGGCCTTGGTATTTATCATGAGCCTGGTGGAGGAGGAGACAGAGGTACAGAGTGGCACTTGGTGATGGGCACCAGACAGTATTGATGCAAGAACACTTTTTGACTCACACAGTAAATTCAAGTTTTAGTTTATACAGTGTCATTTTCTATAGCTGGGTGACATGGTGGTTAGCACTGCTACCCTTGAGTCCAGGTAAACTTCACACCTGATTTTGTTGAACCACCGCACTGTTTTTCAGCTGACTACCTCTACACTCTCACTCTGCTCTGTAAATTGATTGGCCCAAATTGTAAATGCCAATCAGTATTATCTGGCATCCTGGCCGGGACGAATATGGGACCATTACCTGCATGGGACAACAGGATAAAGGGGCAGCAGGGAAAAACTCTTAATTTTGTATATTTTTATGCCCCATCCACAGTACTTTAGTAATCAAGTGGAACCTTGTGAGGCATGATGGGAGTTGTAGTGCCGAGAGTCTGTCCTGCTGGGTCCCATGGGAGCAGCAAGGGGTGCTGCAGGGATTCATGATTCCTACTTTTCAGGACTTCCACCTGAGCTGGAACTGCTTCCTTCAGGCTAGGCCTTGGCACTGGAAGTACTCCTGGGTCTGACATAAAAGGAAGCCGTCCAGCCTCCTCCTCCAGTGAGTCAGAGTCAGGAGGAAGGAAGACAACATTCGCTGGAGGGAGGTGGACAGAGAGAGAAGAGACAGAAGGAGGAAAGAAAGAATAATGTTGTTTATACTTTTTATACCTTTGTAGCGGGGCTACATAGTAATAGTGTTTTCAATGTATGTGCTGAGTGCGTTTTGTTTCCATCGTCCCGTTTGCTGTTTATAATGTGTGCGTCAGTGAATGTTGTCCCCATAAATACAGAAGAGACGGATGAGGGGAGAGACCGCAGCCCCAAGATGGAAAGCACCTGTTCACAATCAATTACATCCAGCTCCTTACTATTTAAACGATTAGGAGGGAAAACAGAGGAGGAAGGAGAAAGACGGAGATTTCATTTAACGACAACGAACCACCATTATGTGGTGGGTTGGCACCCTGCCCAGGATTGTTTCCTGCCTTGTGCCCTGTGTTGGCTGGAATTGGCTCCAGCAGACCCCCGTGACCCTGTGTTCGGATTCAGCGGGTTGGAAAATGGATGGATGGATGGAACCACCATTACCTGCTATTTTTCACATCGCGCTTTATATCCAGTTTGTTTTTCATTCCGCCGGATTTAGTTCAGTTCAATCATCTCCAGAGACCCCGGGGTTGGACTTCATTATCCACCACATGCCGAGGAAACACGATGAGATTGTTCCATTTTTCAAGGAGATTCAAACACATCCATTCTTTGTTGACCAGTCATCTGTATTCAGGACAGTAATATACCCGGACTCAAGTTCACGATCATTATCATTTCCGTATTTATCCATTATTGTTATTTGTGTTGTGTGTGTTATATGTTACAAGGGTAAGGGAGGGTTTGTTATTGTATATATGGTGTTTTCACGTTGTTGCTTTGGTGAAGGGAGGTACATATCTATCCTCTTTAATAAAACCCCTGTGTGCGTCCATGTGTCCATGTGTGTGTGTCTTCTGGTGAAGTGTGCATGCGCAGGGCACTCTTCAATGCATATTACGGACAAGGCGGAAGTACAGGGAAGGGTGGAATGAGTGGCAGAGTCACCGGCCTCTAGCAGATGCTTCAAAGGCCGCCTGACGTGGCACACAAGACAGAGAGGGCGGGACCTATAAAATATCGCGCGGACGATCCAATTGGATTTCGGTAAATGAGGTAAGACCTAAAACATAACGCAAGAAAAATCCAATCAGGTACTGAGACGTGGAGACCAGCTTCCCCAAAGAGGTGGGATTAGTGTTTGTTGTTGTGCAAGTGTTCACTCTGAGGATGTCAGATTTGCGATTAAGAAGCCTGGCCCCGTGAAGTGTAAAGTGTCAGTCGTTGAAGGGGTTTTCCTAAATATACGAATTTTCATGATACTGTATTACAATAGGATGACTTTTAAAAGTAGATTTATTTTCACGCACATAAAATCCATTGCTGAGCAAATAGATCTATTGAAGAAGAGAAAAATGAGCGTCAGAAAAATGCCAAAACACACAGAGCTAAGAGAGCAAGTCTTACTGCGGATGAACGAAAATCACTGCGTCAGCAACAAGCTAAAATAAAGAGAGGCAGGATAAGAGATCTTCAGACAGACACAACACATCAATCAACAGCCACAGAGGAGAGGATAAATGTAATATTAATTATAGTTACTGTATTGTCATATACGTTTCTATTTAATTTTTATTATTATTTTACTTTAGGCTTCTTGCAAAAATATTAAGCTCCCTTGCCATTTAATATAGACTGTTCCTACTAATGTTTATGCACTACTGTTCTAGCGCCGTTATTGTAACGGGCTTAATGTCTAGTATATATATATTTTCTACGTGGGGAATGTGCAGTATTGTTTTGTTATTGTGTTTCATTTAGGTTAGGTTTAGGTTTAGGTTTAGGTTTCTTTATTTAGTCATGTTTACACAGGAAAACATTAAATTTGCCTTCTCAGTTGCATCTAATAACAGGTAGCAGACAGAATGAAATAAAAAAACAGACAAATAGAAATAAGAAAGGTTAAGGTAAGGAAGTTAGATAAAAAAAAAAAATAAAAAAAAGGTAACAGGATATATATCAAAACCTTAAACATTATCTCCAATATTTCTTATTGAAAAGTCGTATGGCACTAGGAAGAAAGGAGTTTCTGGAGCGATTTGTGTGGGTTTTCAAAGCAACTATCCTTCCTGATTTACTGAAGTTTAATTCTACATGTAATGGATGTCTGTCATCAGTTGAGATGATTTCCAGTTTCTTTAGCATTGCCCTCTTATTCACTTATTTGACATACCTGCTTTTGTGTGCTCGTGATTCACCGTCGATTGAGGGGAAAATATTATTTGTTAACGGTACGGCTTGGTATATGTAGGTTAGCCTCAGTAATTTATCCAGGCCACAGGTCTTGGTAGTGTAGCTGCAGGCTGGGTAAGGGGTCGACCGTTACACCTTTTGTGAAGTATTTTTATAATGAAGGCAATGTTTGAGCCCATGACTGTCTGTGTGTCGATTGTTTTCAAGATTTGGAACTCAGTGGCGCATCCTATGTGTCACACAGTACTAGCGTCATCACGGATGTTATAAGGAGGCATCAGTCTCCCCCCAGCCTATCCTGTCTTGACGCTCAAACTCCACCATCTTAAGCGGGGATACCACACACTATAAACTACTTTTATATTTCAATGCAGTCTCAATCAATGAAAGAACAGACGATCGTTTAGCCAAACATTAAATTGAAATCAATCAAGCAGCATGAGCTTCAAAAACCCGATTATTCATAAAGGCCTGATTTCTAAAATGCCATGTTAACTCTTATTCTGTTTAGAGAAATTGGGGTACTTGCTTCTGTGAACCCTGATTATCAGAGGTACATTTCTCTGCAAACATCCTGATGATGTGGCCATGTAAGCCCTTAACTGGGTTACTATTAAGTGTTTTGCAGTCTGCGCATGTATTTGGTTTGCAGTTGCCATCAGCAGCCATGGATACAAGCGTTCCCAAAATACTTTTCAAAAGGCAAATGTTCGGGCCATCGCATTATTTCTTCTGCTGGCTGAAAATTTTCAGAAATTGCTAAATTTATGCTGATGAGTTGAGGGTACAGTGCTAAACTCAACAGCACAATCTCGAGAGCCGTAGGGTAACACATACGTAACATACGTAACATAGTCCGATTAAAGTAACAGGTAACCTAATGCACATCTTACTGTAGTATAAAAGATTTTTAAATAAGGGAAAAGAAGAAGAAAGGTGAGCCAAAAGTGTCAAGCAAAGGTTTGTGACCAGGAAATCAAATATACACACACCGGCCACTTTATTAGGTACACCTGTTCAACTGCTTGTTAGCACAAATGTCTAATCAGCCAATCACATGGCAGGAACTCAGTGCATTTCGGCCTGTAGATATTGTCAAGATGACCTCCTGAAGTTCAAACTGAGCATCAGAATGCGGAAGAAAGGAGATTGAAGTGACTTTGAACAAGGCCTGATTGTTGGTGCCAGATGGTTTGGTCTGAGTATTTCAGGACCTGCTGATCTACTGGGATTTTCACACACAACCATCTCTAAGGTTTACAGAGAATGGGAAAATATCCAGTGAGTGGCTGATCTCTGGGTGAAAGTGCCTTGTTGATGCCAGAGTTCAGAGAAGAATGGCCAGACTGGTTTGAGCTGACAGAAAGGGCAGCAGTAACTCAAATAAGCACTCATTACAACCGAGGTGTGCAGAAGACCATCTGTGAACACACAACACGTCGAACCTTGAAGCAGGTGGGCTACAACAGCAGGAGACCACAGCAGGTGCCAGTCCTGTCAGTTAAGAACAGGCAATTGAGGCAACAATTCACACAGGCTCACCAAAACTAGACAACAGAAGATTGGGAAACGTTGAGTGGTCTGATGAGTCTCGATTTCTACTGCGACATTTGGATATCAGGGTCAGAATTTGGCATCAACAACATGAAAGCATGGATCTATCCTGCCTTGCATCAACGGTTCTGGCTGCTGGTGGAGGTGTGATGGTGTGGGGGATATTTTCTTGACCTGTTTTGGGCCCCTTAGTCCCAACTGAGCATTGTTTAAATGACACAGCCTACCTGAGTATTGCTGCTGACCATTAAGACCGCAGTGTACTCATCTTCTGATGGCTCCTTCCAGCAGGATAACCCACCATGTCACAAAGCTCAGATCATCTCAGACTGGTTCCTTGAACATGCCGATGAGTTCACTGGGCTCAAATGGTCTCCATAGTCACCAAATCTCACTCCAATAGAGCACCTTTGGGATGTGGTGGAAGGGGAGATTTGCATCATGGATGTGCAGACTGACAAATCTGCAGCAACTGCGTGATGCTATCATGTCAGTATAGACCAAAATCACTGAGGAATTTTTCCAGCACCTTGTTGAATCAACGCCATAAAGAATTACGGCTGTTGTGAAGGCAAAAGGGGATCCAACCCGATACTAGCAAGGTGTACCTAATAAAGTGGCCAGTGAGTGTAGTTTGTAATAGGACCTGTGAGTCAGCAGGCAGAGGATTCTGGAGACTTAAAGAGATGCTTCTCGAGCATTAAAACCCAAGCTGATGTAACTTGGCCATAAAATGCCCAGATCACTTTCAAACGACACGTGAGAAGTTACCTGAGATCATCTGTCAACACTTAACCCGTTTTCCCAATTTTCACTGCCATGCCACTTTCTATCTATTTGTGTGCCCTATCTTTTCAATCACAACATAAAGATGCACTAACAATGTGCACTGACACCTCAAGACTTGTCTGACCTGTTCTCGTCAGCGATGAAGGAGAGGACTGGGCTGGACCTGCTGTTGGCTCGGATGACCCGCAGGCATTCACCTGTCAGGAAACTGAAGACCCGAATCTTGCCATCCTCACAGCCACTGATCACCCGCAGATACTGGAATGCCAAGCACAGCACCTCCCTGCAAAACAATAACAACTTTACTTCAGTGTAGGGGTTGGGATGAGAAGATCTGAGTCCTCATGTCTCTAGTAAAGTTCCATCATTTTCTTGTAATCTTGGGATTTATCAAGTGAAGCATTATGACCATTCAATGCCAGCATTCCCTTCCCAGGTAGTAGGCACACTTACTTTGGATGCCTGAAGGTCATCAGAGACTTCTTATATTTGGGGTGTGTGCTCCAGGACATGATGTACCCATCTTCCCCTCCAGAGAGAATATGCCACTTGTCAAAGTGAAGGCACGTAACTGCACCTCGATGGCCATCCATCACCTGAAAGCAGGCAATCAGAAGTGAGCATTAGGTCCCACCTTCTGGGCTTTCTCCCAGATGTCAAACAGTCCTCCACAACTACCATGAAATGTCAGGAACTTCTTCATTGTGGTCCCTTAAAGCACATCTGGCTTTGTTAACAGATCTATTTAAAAATTACACTGAAAAGAGGTATTAGGTCACACAGTGGCTTCTGACACTGTTTTCGGTTCTTCTATAGTTGACCCCCCCATAAGACATCAAAATCTGAAATTGGCTAGAACTGTCAGTCCTCAGGATTAAAATTCTCCACCCAATGGACTCATCAAGGTCTGAAATGGGAGCCTCCAGGTCTTGAGCCTTCTAACTACTCCAGCAGTTAATGTTGGAGCATCACTCCACTTTACTTCAATGGATGAAGTGTTTTCTAACTCATGTCCTGCAAATCATCACCGTGTGTGCATAGCCAGAGCTGGACAGACTAGCATACATATGAAAATCTTTATCAAAAAGCCATGCTGTTACTATAGAAACAGTCAGATGGGAGGCGTCTAAAGAAGCACAGACATTAGGTGTCACATGATGTGGTTCCTCCTCATCATACGCTACCTTCTCTTCCTAATTCTCCTACCTTGACCAAGGTGGCCGTCTCCATGTGCCAGACTTTGATCTGACCCCGTTTGCAGGCGCTGACCACGTGGGTTTCATCTATTTTCACGCACCGAATTGGATCCTGATGCTTAAACTTCATCTTACGGTTGCTTTTGCCCGTCTCCAAGTTCCATACTTTAAAAAAAGAAGGACAGAGTTATTGATTTACTGAACATCTTGCCATCCATTCATTTGCTAAGCCCAGATAATAGAAACTTTCATATTATGGGGGGTTCAGGGACTACCCCAGTAGAAATGGGTGCAAAGTAGAAACACCTTGGATTGGGCAGTAGCTCATTACAGGGCACATTAACACATACAGTGACTACAGAACGTATTCAGACCCTTTCACTTCCTGCACACTTTAATGTGTTGTAGATTTAATTTTAAATAGATACTGTAAGCTCAACATTTTTACCCTTTAATCTAAACTCAATGATCCATAATAACAAATTGAAAACATTTTCAGGAAGACTTGCAAATTTGTAAAAAAAATCAAAAATTGAAATCATATATAAATATTCATTAATTGTGTGGCTCATTCTCAGGTAGTAAGTTGTTCACTAATCAATTGAGTGAGAATCATTCTCGGATAATGATTCCTTCACTAATCAAATGAAAGAGTATTAGTTGACACATTTTTGGATAATGATTTGTTTACTAATCAAATGAACGAGAATCATGTGACTCGATCTCAGGTAATGATTCATTCATTAATCAAATGAATGAGAATCATGTGACTCATTCTCGGGTAATGATAAGCTCACTATTTAAATGAATAAGAATTGTATGACTCATTCTCAGGCAATGATCCCTTCACTAATCAAATGAATGAGAGTTGGGCAACTCATTTTTGGGTAATGACTTGCTCACTTATCAAATGAATGAGAATTGTGTGACTTGTTCATGGGTAATGATTCCTTCACTATTCAAATGAATGAGAATCATGTGACTCATTCAATGGGAAATGATTCATTCACTAACCAAATGAATGAAAATATTGTGACTCATTCTCGGGTAATGATAAGTTCACTATTTAAACAAATAAGAATCGTATGACTCATTCTCAGGTAATGATTTGTTCTCTAATCAAATGAACGAGAATCATGTGACTCGATCTCAGGTAGTGATTCATTCACTAATCAAATGAACGAGAATCATGTGCCTCATTCTCGAGTAATGATAAGTTCACTATTTAAATGAATAAGAATTGTATGACTCATTCTCAGGTAATGATTTGTTCTCTAATCAAATGAACGAGAATCATTTGACTCGATCTCGGGTAGTGATTCATTAAATAATCAAATGAACGAGAATCATGTGCCTCATTCTCGAGTAATGATAAGTTCACTATTTAAATGAATAAGAATCGTATGACTCATCCTCAAGTAATGATTTGTTCTCTAATCAAATGAACGAGGATCATTTGACTCGATCTCAGGTAGTGATTCATTCACTAATCAAATAAACGAGAATCATGTGCCTCATTCTCGAGTAATGATAAGCTCACTATTTAAATGAATAAGAATTGTATGATTCATTCTCAGGTAATGATTTGTTCACTAATCAAATGAATGGGAATTCTTTGCATCATTCTCAGGTAATGATTCCTTCACTAATCAAATGAATGAGAATTGTGTAACTCACTTTCGGGTAATGATTCCCTCACTATTCAAATGAATGTGAATCATGTGACTCATTCATTGGGAAATTTTATTTGTTCACTAACCAGATGAACAAGAATCATGTGACCCATTCTCTGGAAACAACAAGTTCACTATGTAAATAAAGAAGAATTGTGTGATTCATTCTCGGGTAGTGGTTCTTTCACTAATCAAATGAATGAGGGTCATGTGACTTGCTCTCAGGTAAAGAGTTAGTAAATGATACATGCTCAGTGCAGTTAATGAGTTGTAAAAAAGTGTGTGCTAAAGTAAAATTGAAAACAAATTGTTGTTGGAAATTGTAATAATTTTATATAAGGTTCAGATTTTTTTTGTGCGACTAATTTGTTGAAAATACAAAAGGACGTAAACATATTAGTTTTAAAAGAGTTTATAAATTAAGTTTGAAACGATTCCAATAACATGTTGTACAAAATGAAACAATTAATAAAGTAACCACATATTTTTATTAGAGCATATTGTACTTGTACAATGAATGAGAGATTCATCTAACAGTGTTTTTGTTTACCAATATTGACATAGTTTGAACTCAAAAGAATCCGAAGTGAAGTGAGTGGAGACTCATGATTGAGGCAGTTCTAACATCTACCGGTGTTCGTGAAATGTTGATGACATCACCCAGAACACACATGTGCTTGATCACACCCTTTGAGCTCCAATGAATGGATTCCCATGATTCTCTGAAAAAAGTCATTCAAAAAGAATGACTTGTTCATGAGTCACTAATCACTGGAGCAAGGAGGGGCCTTGGGGTCTCAGTGTTAGTCAGTGATAAAACTGGGTGCTGAGCAGATGTACCCAGAGGTTCACTGGCTGGTAGTGAATAAAATACCAGGGGACAGGATTTGTGTCAGTGCCCCAGTTCCTCACTGGGAATCAGTGTGACTCAGAGACTTGGGAGTTATTTATTGATCAGACGTTAACTGGAGTTTACTGACTAAACTGGAATGGGAGAAGACTGGACTTTAGGGGGTCCACTATGAGCCAATGAACAGCCTGGATGATCTGAATCAGGGCTTACTGTGAGTCTGAGATAAAACGGGTGACAAGAATTAGATTCAGTGCCTCACTAGAGTTCCGTGCCTAAATTGTGAATTAACACGCCGTCATTGCAGACACTTCATCAGTCAGAGCACCATGGGTGTGACATGGCAGGTGACCTGACTCACTCACTTTTGACCCTGCAGTCTTTAGCTCCTGATACCAGTCTGTTCCCACACAGATCTAAACAGTGAATTGTTCCCATGTGGCCACGAAAGATCTTCAAGCAGCTCCCATTGGCCAGGCTCCAGCATCTGTGGGGTGGATGAGCAAAAAAAGAACAAATTACTGAGCTTCAGCACTGACATGACAAGAAACTGTGAAAAGTGTCATCAGCTCAAGCACAAAGCTTTTCAGGATGGGATGAAAGTATCTGGCACCTCTGTCCTTACACCTGGCACCCCTTAAAACTTTTGTCCCTTTTTAATAGTTTATAGATCATATCTCTCCCCATCAGACAATATTTTGTCATCATTTACCTCATCGGTGTAGCCTTGTGACATGTCTGTTACTGTCAGTGCTCAAAGTGGGCCAGTAGTCAGTGGTAAGTAGTTCTGGCACCTCTTCCAATTTTAATATGGAGAGACGGCACTTTTCCTTAGCATACCAGAGAGTATTAACAATTATCTGCACGAGGGCCCCCCCCAGGGCCCCCCCACCCTCCACAATCTTCAATCAAATGTTGATGTGCCCCGGTGATCAAAGCTTCACGGGGACTCCTTCCCATGAAGCCCCTGCTCATCACTGTCTCGTGACAACTGAAGATTCACCATATCAGCACCTTTTCATGGTGTGCCAGTGAGCACTGAAACCCCTTAGCAAAGACCACCTGGTCTTCAGTCGAGTATTCACATATCCCAGCATTCAAAGCTTCACAGGATACACATATCCCCCAACTTTTTGATCAAATGTTACTCTACTGACAGAAAGAGTACCGCCAGTAACGCGATTGGGAGACAACTTGAGGGCTCATCCAGTTGTCATTGCACTCCAAACAGAGGATTGGCACTGTTGCCTAATGCTTCTCCTCTTGTTTCTACAAATCAAATGACTGCCAGTCCCTGTGATGCCACTTCCAGGATGTCGTCTCCTGTCCCTGGCTCTTCCGGTCCTGGATCCTTTAAAGGGCCAATGCCACCATCTTGACTGCCATCTGAAAAGACCTACAATACTTTTTGTCTTTTTTCTAATTCTTTTGCTTTATTAATAATAATAATAATTCTTTGAATTTATATAGCGCTTTTCTCACTACTCAAAGCGCTCAGCAATTGCAGGTTAAGGGCTTTGCTCAAGAGCCCAACTGAGCAGAGTCCCTATTGGCCTTTACGGGATTCAAACCGGCAACCTTCTGATTACCAGTGCAGATCCCTAGCCTCAGAGCCACCACTCCTCCGAGTTTACCTCCAAGGTGGCAAAAATCTTTCTAACTGTCCTGTCTTTTTATTATACTTGGTTGAACGTCAAGCACTAATAACTGTCTAACAGCAAGTCTGGACACTTCGATTCAATTCAGTATATTTTTGTAAAGCACTCTTCACTGAGTGCACTTGTTCTACAGATGCCCCCTAATGACATGTCCACCCTTATAAAATGGCACTCACCAGGCCTTGTGTACTGACTGCACAGGACAAAACCATCACACGAGGTTTAAAATTAACGTTCAGGAGATGAACTGAGTAAGGCAAGCTAGGGATGAAGCCAGTAAGTAAGAAATACAGTATGTAATGGACAACACGCATGGGCTGACGTCCCTCCAGGGACTGGCACCATACACTTAAGGCAAAAACAATGGAGAGATTGGGAGAGGCTCCTTATCAAGGATGTATGCTCCCCTGACCTACAAGAGTACAGCATCCATGGCCTTCGGTATCCATTCGGACACCAACAGGGATGCTGGGAATTGTAGTCCAGTAGGGCAGAGCCAGGGCTGGAATCACCATCAGGCAAAGTAAGCACCAACTTAGGGCATCAAGAGAAGGAGGGCCCCACAGAAATCTTCCATTGCCAGATTTACCATGGACAATTATAGTGCAAAACTGCAAATGGTGGGGTTGAACCAAGTTCCACAAAAAGGGGTTCCCACATTAAATGAAAAATTACATACATACATATATATATATATATACACAATAATAAAAATAATAATAAAATAGTAATAATAGAGGCTGAGGGTGGGGCGCCAACATCTTTTAAGTGCTTAGGGCTTCTAGAGGTCTTAATCTGGCCCTGGGCAGCCATATTGGGTACCGCCAGGGGGTGCTGCAGGGAGTTATATGGGACTTCCATATGACCCAGAAGTGCTTCCAATGGCCAATGCCCTGGCATCGGAGGTACTCAATAAAAGGAACCACACTGCGTTATCCAGACAAGTCAGAGACGGGAGAGAAGGTAGGCAACATTCATCCAGGAGTAGAAGCAAAGAGAAGAAGAGGGGATTATATTGCTGTACGGAGGTACTCAGGACTGTGCTGGTGCATTCGTGTCTGGGATTTGGGGGCTCTGTGGCACCCCCTGGTTGATCACATATGTTTTATCGGAGCCCAAAATGTGTCAAAAAAGGGTGCAGCAAGAAGGTTGGAAGCTACAAGTCAAGTGTTATTAATAAATCAAGACGAGAGACAAAAATCAAAACGAGATAAAACCAAGAGATCACATAAAACTAATGAGCCACATGCCAAGTTCTGGGAAATAATCTGAATATTTGGGTGACTGACCTTTGTCAAATCGCGGGACGACATCAACAATCATGAAGCCTAGCCTTGCAATTACACAACAACAATGGCGGCGAGTATACTAAAACAATATGGCATCATGGGAGAGAGAATTCAAAAATATGCATTAAAAACAAAAAATGAATTAAATTGCTGAATTTCTTGAATCCTCTGGAATGACAGCTTAACGTTTTTTGAAGACAAGAAACTGACTACAAAAAATATTAAAATACAAACTATGACATCCTGAAGTTGGGTACATGCTGAGCACTGAATGCTGCTAGTTCTTCTCTTGTTTATAAAACTCTAAGATCCCGGCGCTCTGTTCATAGTTTTGCCATTGCTAGGACTGTATCACTCACCTGATGCTCAGATCGTAACTCCCACTGAACACAAGTCCTCGTTGTTCACATAGCAGTAGGGCCCTGATGCTCCCAGCATGCCCCCGAATCAGAGGAGGGACTTCCTTGGCACTGGTGATGTCCAAGAACCTCACCTGCCTCTCTTTGGAGCCAAAGGCCACCAGTTTTCCACCACTAAAGTCAATAATCCTGCTGGCATCATCACTGTGTGCAGAAAGATTCATTATGACAAAGAATAATTTAGTGGCTTATTTAAAACACACACACACAAATTCCCTCTTCCTCTTTTTTCTTCTGTTTACAACTCAGATCTGATCTTAAGGTGACTGGTGTACCGCTGTCCTCCACGCTTCCTTCTCGTCATTTCTATAACTTACACTGGCTGCCATGTATGCAGTTCTTTGTAAGAAATTCTACAGATCCTTCACCTCAATCGTGATGCAAAGGCTTTTATGAATCATCTTTTAGATAAATGGCCCTCTCCTTTGTGACACCGCTTACCCTATTCCACCCTGGCTTTAAGCAAATTTGCCACCAACTTAAACTCAATCGATTCCTTTTTGTAATTTAATATCCCCACTGTAGATATGATGACATTTTCATCTCACAATCGTTATCTCCTGCAATTACGAAGGCCAGTGTTATCTCAATTGTTCTCATTGACCACTAACATCAGCAAGTAAAGGCAATTTGAAAGTTATATGACAACCACAACGGAGAGAAGCTGACACAATATAATGCATTTGTGATGGGTAGTTTGAGCAAGAACAACGGAGTGCTCTGCCGTTAATCTAGTTGTAGCCAAGGTCAGGCAAACATGGATGCTCCACCGCTGCACCATTGTTGAACAACATGCCATAGTGTGGGCAGAGAGAGTGAAACCTGATCAAAGTGGGCTTGTGCAGAGGAGTAAGCTGTTTGGGTGCCCATCTTGTGCAAACTTTACAGTAGCCCAAGTCATCATGTGCTATGGCATGTGCAGATCCATAGTTGATATCCGGTGGACGACGTAATCCCTTAGCCTTCTCTGATGAAAGCATTCACTATGTCGATGTGGGCTTGTGTTCCCAATGTTGATGACTGACCAGATCGAGCTTCATCAGCTACATTCGTTCTTTCTGTTTTAAAACTTTCTAACCCATTCATAAACTTTTTGTTGAGTCATGCTATTTTCACTTTCATACTCAACCAACATCATTGGGTGAATTTTAACAGGTGTCACTCCTTCTGCTCAAAGAAGTCTCACTATGGCGTGCTGTTCAACAATCCCACATGTTCTGGAATTTCCAACTGATATCTGCTTTCTGGTCTACTATTTCCAACTTTCTGTCTTCCATTCTTTCTACTAGTATTCCCCTACTTCTTCATATACTCCTTTTACTAAACCTTTCTTCTCTGACTCTTACTTTTATCCAGCAGAGGTTATTCTCTTAGGAACAATCGCTGCAAAAACAATATTAGCCTCTCGCTGAAAATCCCCTGACTCTCTCTGCTTTACCTTTTTCAAATCTTCTTTCTATAATTAACACTTAACTTGAACTCTTACTTGTGGCTCATCTGGCCCCAGCATTGCAAGGTGGGAGTTAGCGGTGAATCTCAAGATCAGATGGTGGGTACCCAGAAGCACTGACCTTAGTCTTAATAAATGTTTGCTTATTTTCATTTTTTCCCAAAAATGATGTTGTTTGATCTAGTTCTGCATTTGATATTTAAATGTTAATAAAGAGCTGCCCAACTGGGAAGTTCTACCCCTACAGAGCTCACCCGTGCTCACGCTGTGCCGCTACTTGTTTTTCGACTCATGCTGATGCTATATCCAGTCCTGTCCTTCTAAGCAATCCAAGTTCACAATGATCATATAACCAGTCTTGTCTTTCTAGCCACTCCTAGGTCACACTAACCCTAAAGTCCAACTTAACCTTCTAGTTATTTCCAGCTCACGTCAACATGATTGTCTTTCTGGCTGGTTCTGTGTCTCTAGGTTGGCCAGTCTTGGGCTTCTAGGCACCTCCAGCTCACACTAACCTTATTGAGTGTCATGTCTCTCTACCTGTTTCCATGTCACACTCACTTTATAATCTGTCCTGCCTTTCTAACTACTCTAAGATCACACTGACTCCATAGCCTGACTCATCTTTCTGCCCATCCCAAAAGAGTTCACACCTTGTCATTCAATTTAAGTATTTAGGTGATGTAGTCTCTAGGGGAAAGGCCAGAAATTAAATGAAGAATTAATCTGGCAGTAAAAACGAGAAAAGGTTGAGCACCACCTACTGGTCTTTCAGCATAAGCACATTGTAGGATCCACAGTAAACATTCCTTTCTTCAGCATCGATCAGCTCTGTTTTCAACCCACAATAAGCCCCTTGAACTCCTGCACCCTGTTGGGGAGAGGATAAGAAAATCTTACATGCTGAAGCATCTTGCATGGTCAACCTCTTTCCAAAAATAGATTCCACACACGGAAAAATGAGCGTCATTTCCTTACTGTGTTGTAGTGAGGCAACAGTGCCATCTCAACCTGCAACATCCTGCTTTCCTGCCATTTTACTAGTTGACCAAACTCTGGGAAAGCATGATGAGAAATTGAGAGTCTTTAACTATGAGATGTTGAAATTACCTTTGGTTGTAGAGCAAATTCCTCTTTTGATAAAGGAATGAGCTCTTCATCAGGCCCGGTCTGTGGCACTGTAATCTGGCACATTTTAGCATAGACAGGACTGACTCCTTTTGGCGACGTTCCCTGGCAAGTAGAAAGAATTGAATGTTGAAGAAGAGCCCCATGGTAGGCACATCTGGACATGTGTCACAGGGGTTATGCATAGATGTTTCTACTAATTCTTTATTTTCTCACACTGTAACTCTTAATAATGTTTATACACTTTTCTAAGTAATATGACACAATAATCAGCATGTCAGCAAACAGTGAACAGTGAAATTTCACTAATTTAAATGTGCTAAATTTTATAATTGACACACCAATCCTTTTCAGAATGCAAACAACTCACTTGTTAGATTAGATTAGACTGGATTCATGAACCCCAAAGGGAAATTGAGAGAGTCAGACATAAAAATATCAGAATTCAACTACCAATTGGACCTCCATCAATAGACTAAATACATAATTGCAGCTTCAAAGGCGAGACTGAAAGCCAGAAGTCCACATGATCATCATCATGTAATTCTTCCATGTGAGGCCTGAAAACTATGATGACTGATAAGAGATCATTTATGTTAGGCAGAATGCCTGGTGGGAACTGGGTGGTCTCATGGCCTTGGAACCCCTGAAGATTTTGGGGTTTTTTTCTTTTTTTTTTTCTCCAGTCTCTGGGTTTTTTTTTCTGTCCTCAGGGCCATCGGACCTTACTTTATTCTTTGTTACTTAGTATTGCCTAATCTTATTTTTATATTTTTCTTTTTTCTTTCTTCATCTTGTAAAGCACTTTGAGCTACGTCATTTGTATGAAAATGTGCTGTACAAATTGTTGTTGTTGTTCTGATCCTCTAATTGATTCAATACACCATAATGCTTTGTCGCATTCAATGCAATTATCCTTCAGCACCTCGTGGACAGGCTTGCTCTACTAGGCCTGGAAAACCCTCCACAATTAGATATTAGACTTTCCACCAGGCAGACTCCAGTCAGTCTGAATTGGAAACAATACATCAAATACCATCCTTCTGAGCAGTGATGCCCTCCGTGTCCGTGTCCTGAGTCCTCTACTCTTCACCCAGATGACCCATGACACCTGTTGCGCTAAGTACAACACAAAACACAAGTTTGCAGACAACACAACAGTGATCAGACTCATCAGTGGTGATCATGAGGTGGTTGACAGAGAGGAGATCAAACAACTCATGGACTGGTGTAAGAACAATAATGTGACTCTGACTGTTGATAAAACAAAGGTGATTACTGTCAGCTTCAGGAAGAACCATACCCCTTCTCTGTCAATGGCTCTACTGTGGAGTCAGTCAGGAGCTCAAAGTTTCTGGGAGTGGAGGTAACAATAGATATCTGTTGTACCCAAAACAACTCCTTGCTAGTCGAGAGAGGACAGAAGTGGCTGCATTCCTGCAATACATGAGAAGAGCTAGTCTCCACCCTCTGATCCTCACCTCTTTCTACACAGGCAGCACAGAGACGACCTGCATCTCTGTCTGGTATGGGGCCCGTACTGCCTCAGAGCGGAGTTTGACATCTGTGGCAGAACAACGGGCACTGAGTAGGCTCCTGTCAATCATGGAGAATCCACTGCAACCACTAAACAGTATCATCTCCAGACAGAGGAACAGCTTCAGCAACAGACTGCTGTTACTGTCCTGCTCCACTGACAGACTGAGGAGATCATTCCTCCCCCACATTATGTGACTCTTCAATTCCACCCGGGGGGGTAAACGTTAACATTATACAAAGATATTGTCTCTTTAATTTAATATTGTCTTTATCAGTATGCTGCTGCTGGAGTATGTGAATTTCCCCTTGGGATTAATAAAGTATCTATCTATCTATCTATCTATCTATCTATCTATCTATCTATCTATCTATCTATCTATCTATCTATCTATCTATCTATCTATCTGCATAGAGTGTTGAGAGCGGCTGAGAAAACCATTCAGGCATTTCTCGCTCCGATGCAGGAACTCTACCACCAGGGCCACCAACATTATCAAAGTCCACCCTCACCCCAGGAATGGACCAAAATATAAGGTGCAGAACTACCAGATTTCATAAATGTTTTATCCCACAAGCCATTAGACTCTTAAACGATGATGATCCATGAATACCGTGCAATATATAACTTACCTGGGCAATATGTTAGTGATTCTTGGATGTTTAATCTTGTTATTCTTGTTTATTTTGTTATCTTTACTTCCACTTAATTGTAACAGGTGACCTTGAATCTTTTCTGCCATTCCAAAGTCCAAACGTGTGAGGAACAAGTCATTATTCCATTAAACTAGCAAGCACATGCCATTGCCAGTCTGGGATTAATTAAAGCCACCTACCCTACCTACCCCAATTTATGGTGAGTCAGTCAGTTTTCTTTGCACCTTTCCTAATTCCACCGGCACAGGACCTGCCTTAGGGACTGTGGGAGGTTTTTGATGTCTCTTCCTCAGATGGCGCTCCACCATACTGTGCAGGTCACCTTGTCTGCCTGTAGCTCAACAGTGAACACTAACACCACTCCAAGAATGAGTTCCAGCCTCCTGTTTCAAGGTGAGGTTCTTTTGGTTTTGATGTGAACCCTCATCTATGCCAATTTTGATCATTCTGTATTTGGGCCCCTTAACTCAAATGTAACCATCCCAGTGTAATCATATACATTGTTATACACGTGTTGCGGATCTAATTTGGGTTTGGAATCACCAGAGATCAGTTGTGGTTGCTTATTATTAAACAGAATACAAATTAATGTCTTGTTTCCTTAATCACATGACTGCAAAAATAAGGGCCATGACATTATTATACATGAAGTATAAATCAAACTACAAACTTTTTTACCCATCATGCCTCAGGAGGTAAAACAATTTCTCTTAATGGTTGTCTTTCTCTCAAGTAGGCCCTAAAAGTAGGATTGTTATTTTGGATTTGACTTTGATTCCTGGGTAACATCTGGCCCCTTGGTTCACGGTTACTTGCTTTAGTTTGATCTCAAAGGCTTTGATTATCCCAAACAACGTCTCAGTTTTCATTTATCATTCTTGGTAATTCAGTGCTCAAAACAATTCTTGAGCACTTTAGTGAGTCCTTAACACCAAGTAGCTGCATACAGTAGTTTTAAGAATCCACAGGGTATATAATCTACTCCACCGTACCAAGATCACAATCCTACTGGGGATTCTTCCTCTTACCATTGTCACATTTGTATATTATAAGGACGTTAAGTAAGCATTATCCACTCTTGTATTCGACCCAAAGGTCTTTCTAATACTAGCACCATTATAATTTTGGAAATGGTACCTGAAGGATCATCACTTGGTTCTGAACCATTCGACGAACAAGCAGCTCCTTCATGACTTCTTCAGTCAGCCAGCGCCAATGTCGGGAAACATGCAGGCATTTTGACAGTGATTGTTTATTCAGATAACCTGTAAGAATCAACACAAATCGATGAGCTGGAACAGACCCACCATTCAGGACCCTGGAGTAGCATATTAAAGACCATCTACAGATCCAGCATGTGTGACAAAGGATCAGGAGTTTGTATATCAAGAGTGACCGTCCTGGTGTCCTCAACATTCATATGCAGTGTACTTACCAGCATTGCCAAGGGGGTACTGTCCATCAAAGCTGATCATCGAGCTCCTAGACTTGGCACATAGTGCTTTCCCACCACAACTGGATTTTGGATCTCCTAACTAGCAGACTTACAGTGTTACTTCCTCCACATTGATCCTAAACACTGTCACCCCATGACTATGTGGTCAGACACAGCTCCGAGTCTGTTACAGGAGGAGAATGGGCATCCTTGCCAGAACAGAGAATAATTCATCATTCATGCATGGAAGGCCAGGATGATGACACAAGTAAATTGGTGAGGAGGACGGAGGAGCTTTGTGCCCATCCAGAATGATATAATAGATGGACCAGCGGAAGTCGAGAGTCGGGAGATGTTCCATCCCCCATAGGCCAGGTGGCAGTGGTCCTCAGATGGTAGCCCAGTTCAGGACACCTGCAGGGATGCATGGGACTTGAAATCCAGAATTGGAGCCCTGTCGGGGTCCCTCGGTATCGTTAGAGGGTGCTGTTGACCTGGAAGTTCTTCCAAGAAGACATGGCGTGGCAACAGAAGCATTCCTGGGTCCAACAAAAAAAGGAGTCATTTGCCTCACATTGAGGAGTCAGAGGCAGGAGGAAGCGTACAACACTCACTGGAGGATGAGAGGAGGAAGAATTGTGTATTTGTATTGTTACTGTGGATCATTACTTCAGGATTGTGAAGAAGTTCTGTCTGAGAATAATAATCCTTTATTTTATTCATATATCATGTGCTATTACTGTGTCTGTGGTTTGGGGCCCTCTGGTGCCCCCTTGTGTTCACACCATCATAAATTGTGCTGATGACAGCACCTTCATAGGCTTAACCACTAGCTGGTTATGGACATCAAGATGCTGGAGGAAGACCACACTCACATTTACTCAGTCAGCAGCTTTAAAAATACAATGCATAAAGTTTAACAACCTGGCCATTCAGAGAAATCCAGATTCAGAAACACCATGTAAACCCTTATTCTGGGCCGAGAAACCAGCTTATTGGTCTCTGATAAACCTGATTTACACGTGTGGATTTGTTCACAAGTAACCCAGCTATATGGCCCTGTAAACTCTTAACCGGGTTACACCGAAGGACTTTGTGATTAATGAATGTCCGTAGCACTCTGTTAGCCTGCGCATGTGTTAGTGGGTTGAAAATGGTGGAAGCGTCTACAAAGATAAATTTACAGAGACAAATGCTCAGGCAATCACATTATTATTGATTGAAATAATCTATCTTAATGTTTCAAAAATCACAAAATGTATGTTGATGATTTGAATGTACATATCTCGGGAGAAGGCTTGGGATAATGTGTTTAAAGTAACATGCATTAAGTAGTCCAATTACTAACGCAATATTCGCCATGATTTTGTCTCTTCCTTTAGTCTGGTTGCAGTTAGTTTTCCTGCACTTTGCGGGTTTCCTGTGCACTTACATTCTGGTTCAGTTCTCCTCAATTCTACACCTTGTCGGTGTCATAACACTATTGTAATGATTAGGAGTCACAGACATTAGCAAAAAAGGGGTCAACACCTCCAAAATGATCCACAAATCAGGGCAGGACATTTTTGGCCTTCCCAGAAGAGGTTCACCCTAAGGTAACCTAATGTTCCAACTCCACATGCAGGCTTCTGCCTAACTAGGCCTGAAAAGTAAATGTAAATGTCCCAAAATACACAAAATTATTTTAAAAAATACTCCTTCAAGGGAGAGGATCCATAAAAGAAAAAAAAAATCTGAGTTAGAAGCACAAGCTCAAAGCAAAATCTTAAAAGTAAAGGTGATTTTTTTAAATCTCAGAATAATAAAATTGGCAAAAAAAGGGTAAAAATAAGCAAGCAAACAAAGTTCTAATACACAAACCAAAAATGAAAACCCAAGAGCAGAAGCAAAATAATCAAGAACCAGAAAAGTCTGTAATTATAATAAAGCACTTCGGAAAAAAATAATCAATGGACCACTAAATGACCTGCTTCATCGATTCACATATAAAGACTGAGGGCGGTGCTTTAGCTGTGACATCAGGGTGGCCCCGCCTCTTGGGGTTCCACCCACAAAACACAAGGAACAAAGAAGAACACATAATATGTACTGTATATAGCCAAGCCTGTCCTGCTTTATTTAAATGTTAACTGCCCTTAAATGTAAACCTGTGGCACAGTTGGGTGAATCTGCTAATCAGTAGCCAGGCCAGTTAAAGTGTGTGTTTGTGGAGGGCTGTTGTTTGTTCGAATATTCCTATTTTTCTTCAGCTTCTGTAAAGTCTTTATTTTCCCTTGGGGACAAATAAAGTATTATCTATCTATCTATCTATCTATCTATCTATCTATTATATAGTGCCTTTCACATCTATCTATCTATCTATCTATCTATCTATCTATCTATCTATCTATCTATCTGTTATATAGTGCCTTTCATATCTATCTGTCTATTTTACAATAAACAAAGAAGAAAATGAAAATAATGGCTAAATGGCTAAAACATGACACCTTTAAAGTGCGAGCCAATCTCCTATCTGCCCCTGCACACTCCAGCAGACTGCTGGGAGTTGAAGTCCTTTTGGTAGTACTGCCCACAGGTTCGTCCCAATAACAGGCTTATTTACTGAAGAACAATATACAGCAATACTGCACTCTCAGAGCGTAACAGTTAGTCAGTTATTTTCTTAGTTTCTTTATTTCTGAACAGCATCACAGGGGAGCCAGAGCCTATTCCAGCCAGCCAAGGCAGGAACAAACTCTGGACAGGGTGCCAGTCCATCGCAGGGCAGACACACACATATACCAATCGCACACTAGGGGCAATTTAGGATCACCAATTCACTTAACCTGCAAGTCTTTGGACTGTGGCAGGAAACTGGTGCACCAGGAAGAAATCCACACAGACATGGGGAGAACATGAAAACTCCTTGCAGGGAGGACCCAGGATGAGAACCCTGGTCTCCGTACTGTGAGGTGGCAGCACTATCACTGCGCCACCAAGAGTATAACAAGACAGATGATTTCATTTTCCACCTTTTTATGGGTCGCAGGGAATGTTTCCAAACTAACATGAATTAGGAACAAGAAGTTGGCCTCTTGCATTGAACATTTTTGACACGATGGTATCCCCAGTTGCCATTGCTTTCTTCATCATCACCGAGATGATCCCCTATACAGTTAAGCAACAATGCCTACATGGAGTTCCAATTTAACAGTTTCCTAAGAAAGTCTACGCACCTTTTCTGAAACACTCCTGATTTAACTCTTTCAGGGCTGATGTCGACTTTTGTCAAAAGGAGGAGCTGATGATGGTAATCAACTGTAAACTGTGACAAAACCAACTGTTATGTTTTAGTTGGACTCTCGTTGTCTGGAGGAACGTTAGATTCATTGGTTTGACCGAGATTTCCTGCGCTCACGTGAGTAGCAAGGGGCAAACAACGGCAAAAATGGGACTGAGATCTGGCAAGAGATCAAAGCGAATACGTAAAGCAAAATACTCCACAGATGACATTTTGCCTATTATCTCTGAACTGGACTATGACTTGTCGGACTCTGATTTTGATACAAGTCATCGAAAACTAATGTGAGGCTCCAGCTTCAGCTGTATTGGTCCCCAGCTAATCGTGGTACTGACAATATTCACCAGGTAGAACTGCCACTTAACAATTATAAGTGGTAGAAACCACCATGATCGCTGCTGCTGCTGCCCCAGCCACGTGAAGACAGCCTGGAAGCAAACCTGCTGCACATTCTTCATAAACTGGCAGCCACAGCATACAGCAACAGACGTTTTATGTTGATTTCTGTGTGAAACCATTGCTTTTCAGAAACTGTTTTTTGGAAAAAAATATTCAGCCCTCAAAGAGTTAAGAAAGGATATCCAAGGTAAAGGTACATGGAGTAAGTGGCCAAGTTGTGTGGTAGAGAGAGTAGGACCTTAGGGACCTTCAAAGCATGACTTGATGTTATTGTGGAGAAATTAGACTTTAAAATCAAAATCAAAAATGTTCAAATGTTCTAAAGTGCTAACAAAACTCCACACAGTGAATAACAGGAGATTTACTGCATCTGTGAGTTAACATCATCATAGAATGTAACACTTTCAAGTAATTGATTGAACCACTTTACATGCAAAATAAAAAAAATCCTTACTAATGTCTGTGCAAAAGGCAGACTTGAGTGCCAGCCACCTTAAGTGAAGTCCCACTCTGCGGTGCCCCAATACAAGTGGCAATTCCCAAGATTCAACCCTATTGTACAGTAACACGGCAACCATTTTTTTAATTAGACAAACCAGCATGGCTTGAGTCAATCCCAGCAAGCACTGCAATATCACGAAAGGAAATAGAGAAAATATCTGCAAGTGTGAGAATTTCCTTTCCATGCTGTTGCTATCACTACTTAGAAACTGAAGCGAACTCTTCTGGTGCCGCATCACGACGAGCAGCCGCCCCCAGCAGTGACTCAGCACCTCCCACCCCCTAACCCATTCAAGCTGTAGGCTTCTCAGAATCATTACGTGACGGCAGTCGGGATCACAGGCAATCGTGCGTCAGGTTGCTTGGCACCTTGCGTCTGTCGCCAGCAGAGGGGCTCAGGTGGGGGACGTGAGGAAGCTGCGGAGCATTGCAGTCAAAGGGCTTAATCACTGGAGCTCACCCCAAAGGGGCTCCTCAAGGCAGGAACGAGACGCGCCGTGTGCCTCGTCTCTCATTGGCAAAGGTGACGATGCTGCCACCAGCAAATGACAGAATTAATGGAAACGGAAAGGTGTCTCTTTCTTTCTGCCTGAATCAGATCCGTGCCAGGGACGTGTAGGTTCTACACGCTACAATAATCAAATCACTGATTTGTATAATGAGGTGAAAAGAAGGCACGGTGTGTCATTATACATGTTGATCCATCCGTGTGTGTGTGTGTGAGTGTGTGACACGGATAACTAAACTGCAGTTTCAGTCTCCAGTTTAGTGTTTGCTGAGGTTCATGGATTTTCCTTTTCCATATAATTGCTCCATTTCAATGAGCGACTCCTTCCAGCTACCTGACACAGTATAATTCTAATGATGGTCAACAGGCAAAGACCACCAGTGCCTATTCAGAACTGACGGGAGGAGATTAAGAATCACCTTAGTGATTTGCTTTCCAGATGACCCTAATATAATAAATGGTGTCCTCAAATTTTTGTGTGTGACCCACTATATCTGGGTTTAAATCAGGTCCTCTCCCAGTCTCACCACCCTCCTCTTGACAACAACAAAATCAGTCATCGGTCCATTTCACTTTTGACTTTTCCATTTGATGCCTTTCAACTTTGAGGCAGCTGTTCCTACTCAGATTGGGTAAGCTTTGGACTTTTCCTCCCAATGTAACAATTACATAATCAAACTAACTTATTTGTATGTAGTGCCTCTGTAGAGTAAGCGGTAGTAATTGCTTGTCCATCGAAACGTCCATTTCTGTCTTCATCAGTGAGTTCTTAGATGGCTAAATAGCTGTATCCTGGACCATCAAGTACTACTGGAAGCTGAACATGTATATGCGGTAGCGCCAACCAGGGGTGTGCTTGTCTTGAGTCTCCTCTGCTGTCTCCTGGCTGCCTCTTCCTAACTCCAGCACCCGTATCCTACCTGCCGCCAGGTGTTATGGTCAGTGACAACATCTTCCAAGTCCTCAGGTATAATTTTGCAATTTCTTAACGTGATCTTCAGATGATCCTTACAGCACTTCCTCAGCCCCCCAGTAGAATATTCACAGTGTCGCTGGCCATATTGTATTGTATCAGTATGCTGCTGCTGGAGAATGTGAATTTCCCATTGGCATTAATAAAGTATCTATCTATCTATCTATCTATCTATCTATCTATCTATCTATCTATCTATCTATCTATCTATCTATCTATCTATCTATCTATCTATCTATCTATCTATCTATCTAGCATATTGCTTGGCAGACGATTTGGGGGCATCCTTACCACGTGTTCATAAACCATCATAAGCCACCACCAGTCTTTGTATAGTAAACACAAATAATGTACTTTCCAGCTTGTTTCGTTCAGCTGAATGTTTTAAAAGGACACATCAAAGACGTCATCCCAGACAATCTGGACACCCTTGCAAGTTGTATGCCTTAATAACAGATTCGCAGCGGACACCATATCTAATGCATTGTATTCTGTAAAAAAACAAAATTCCACTGGGAAATTTTGTTTGTTTGTTTGCTCATTTGTTCTGTCTATCAATCATATAGTGCCTTCAGGTCTATCTATCTATCTATCTATCTATCTATCTATCTATCTATCTATCTATCTATCTATCTATCCTGCCTACTACGCTAAAATTAAATTCTATCTATCTATCTATCTATCATATGAGGTGAGACACAAAAATAACCGGACTGGGCTTGGGGCTTTTCTGGAAAACCGTCTGGAGGTCGGCCAAACGTGATGAATCATAGAACTATATCCCCTCCTACATGCCCCCTCAAATCGCCAACCGGCTACGTATATCCTGTGAATAGCTCAGTCAGTATTTGCATAACAATCACTACAAAGATGCCGCTATAATGTTGGGTAAAAAAATCAAACAGAGGATCATCATCAAATTTCTTGAGAAATTACAGCCACAGAAACTTATGGAATGATAAAAACAGTGTACGGTGATAACAGTTTGTCTCGCACACAAGTTTTTGAGTGGCACAAACGTTTCAGGGAAAGACAATAAAATGTTGAAGACGTTCAACGCTCAGGTTGCCCACGCTCGTCTCGGACGGATGAAAACATCAAAACGGCGAATCACATTGTTCAAAATGATCGTGCTGCATTTTCCGTAAAGCAGTTTTTGACTGACAAATAGCATTCCTGTCCTCGATCCTCCTCCCTATTCACCCAATTTAGCTCCCTGTGATTTTCACTTATTCCCGAAAATCATAATTGACCTGAAGAGAACACATTTTTCTTCTGAGCATCAAGTGAAGACAGAAACAGCAAGCCTGTTGAAGCACCTCAAGCAAGAAGACTTCCAGCACTGCTTCAATCAATGGAAGATACGTATGGAGCGGGGTAGTGACTGGGAGGGGGAGTAAATAGAAGGTGACAATGATTAGAATGCTGTAAGTCATCAATAAATATATATATATATATTTTTTACCAATCCGGTTATTTTTGTGTCTCACCTAGTATAGTGCCTTTCACATCTATCTATCTATCTATCTATCTATCTATCTATCTATCTATCTATCTATCTATCTATCTATCTATCTATCTATCTATCTATCTATCTATCTATCTATGTAATCCTGCCAACTATGCTAAATTATAAACAAAGCTGCACATCCTCTTTCTCTACCCTGTCTCACCCACAAAACAAACTCTGTCATGCCAGGCTCTACATTTACCACGTCATGTTATCCAATCTCTTTAGTAAACTGTTAAATCAGGGACTCAGAGTTGACCTCTTCTTGACTGGCAGACTCCCGCGTGTTCGGATTGGCAAAATCAGGTCCTCCACTCTGACTCTTAACACAGGCCTTCCGCAGGGCAGCTTGCCCAGCCCTATGCTGTATTCCCAGTTTACACATGAATGAAATATTTGACATGCAGTAACTATTCTTGTTCATTACGTACTTCTAATTCATGAAGTAAATCATTTCATTTCTTATGACCACCCTCAATTAGGATGACTTACGCTAATTCAGACTTTTTCCATTTGCACAGGATTTAATGCCAGCTTAACCAGTGCTGATGAGATCTCCTAACTAACGGCGTTCATTTTGCAGCCATTGTCCAGACACTTGTCATGATGGCTACGCCTCAGCTGCTTTCGTCAGCTTGGCGTGCTCGAGACTTTGCTGATATCAAGTGACACTAAAGTTGAAAAGTTCACCACGGATAGTCGTACAAGCAAAGCCTCCCTCTTCTACCCGCCCATCCCAGGAGAGGCTATTGCAGCAACAACAAACCAAAGAAATCACAGAAGAGTTCAAAAGGGCACCTGACACCCAATCAGTGTGACACATGTAGCCTAGTAACCAGATCTTACCTAGAATGCACTTGGCTAGGTGCACAGGCAGGCAGCGTATGAAGTCTCGATAGCGACTGACCCCTGACCTGGACTGGAAAGAGGTGGGCACCACCAAAATGGCAGGTTCATCCGATAATGAGGAGACGCTGTCACTACTGTCTCCAAGGAAGGTATACTGCTGAGCCAAGCTGCCGTTGACCGCAAAGCGTCCATTCTCCTGCTCTGCAGCTGCCCTGAAGGATGCTGAGAAATGAGAACAACGAAAAACCGTGAGAAAGTAAGTAATGGACGGCAGAAGGACAGAGCACATAAAGGACAGAGACACAGTAAAAGAATGAAGATCTGACAAGGAGACTGCATTTTGTCTCCTATACAATTGAATACGTCAAAGAGGAGCATTGCATGTAGGTGGCACGGCAGTGCTGCTGTCTCACTAATCCAACAGCTTGGGTTTAGACTTCTTTGGAGTTTGCATATTCTTCCGTTGTTTGTGTGCTTTTCCTCTGGGTACTGAGATGATGGGCAGACACAGTCTCCAAATTTGTTTCCCGCCGCCAGTATAGGCTGCAGCTCCCACAACCCTAAAGCATGTTTGAGAATATGTGTGCACATGTGTAAAGTTAGATAGATAGATAGATAGATAGATAGATAGATAGATAGATAGATAGATAGATAGATAGATAGATAGATAGATAGATAGATAGATAGATAGATAGATAGATAGATAGATAGATAGATAGATAGATAGATAGATAGATTAGCGTAGTTGGCAGGATTACATAGATAGATAGATAGATAGATAGATAGATAGATAGATAGATAGATAGATAGATAGATAGATAGATAGATAGATAGATAGATAGATAGATAGATAGATAGATAGATAGATAGATAGATAGATAGATAGATAGATAGATACTTTATTAATCCCAATGGGAAATTCACATTCTTCAGCAGCAGCATACTGATATAGTTCAGTGCGTATGAAGAATTGCATGGCATGGAGTAAGACAGACAAGGACAATAATAAGTCCAGACCATCTCATGAGCCACTGATTATCAAATCAGGGTGATGGCACAAGGTAAGAATCTATCTTTAAATAAAACTTTACTCACTTGTTTCTCTGGCGTTTGATGTCTCACTCTGGCCTTTGGGAGGCTGGCAGCTCTGCTCCTCCGCAGTGTCATCTGCCGGCATGGCCTCAGCACGGGGACACGTCTCGATCTGTAGTTCAGGTTCAGGCTGTTCATCTGACATGCAGAGATCAGCGACGGAGAGGCCCTCATCATCACAACCTTCCACCCCTAAGCTCAGAAAAAAATGTTACAAATAAATCAACCCGGCAGCGTTTCAAAATATCTGATCTTCCAGCTGTTCACAAATTATTTACTAAAGTAATTTCCAAGCCAAGGAGCACAATTACGTTTGCAAGTTGTCGTATTAAAGTAATACTAATAGAGTTTGATTATCATGTAGCATATTAGTGATTTAAAGGGTGTGACCAGTAGGAGGTGTTGCAGCACCCCAAACCTCAGACAGTACCACACACAACAATAGTCCTGGGGTCCAAATGTAAAGTTTATTATTATCAATTACTGCACAAAAAGCTTCTCTAATACACACCAAGACAAATCCACACTCTTTCTCTTTCTTCCTCTCTTGCTTCTTCTCCTTCACTCCTCCCAGGTGCGCTTTGTCCACTTCCACTCCTGACTCCCAACCCGCCTGGATGAATTCGAGTGGCTCCTTTTATCTTGGACCCGGGAGTACTTCTGGTGCCAGGGCATAACCTGATGGAAGTGCTTCCGGGTCAATCGGAAGTCTCAAAAACCATGGAACACAGCTCCTAGTAGAACCCCTTGGTGGCACCCAGGGTCCCCAACAGGGCTGCACTATGGCACTACAACTCCCAGCATGCCCTGCAGGTGTCCACTGGTGTACTTGATTCCAGGGTTGCTGCCACCTCACAGTTCAGGTGAGCATGTAACTTGAACAAGTCAGTTCCCCCTGTCCTTCCTTTAAGCTGTCCTCCCAGCTGGGCAAAGTTCCTCCATCTAATCCTGCCAGAATGCCAATGTACCCATTCTTCAAATGGCATCCTATGCCCAGATCCAAGTGGAGACAGGGAGTCTCCTGCTTCTTTTCATGTCAATGGACCTCCCGACCTCCTGGTGTCCCTGTCTGCCATCCATTACAAGGGACCGAGGCACTGCAGCTACAGCTGGGATAAGATCACTTAATAAAGACTGTCTAAAGCAACGTTTCTCAACCTTTAAGTATTTGCGACCCGAGTTTTCATAACAGTTTTAATTGCGCCCCCCCTACCATTTTTTTGAAACCCTAATAAAATTTATTCCTATATTTTTTGCTGCCGATACACCGCTACAAGTTTAAAATTTCCCTACGAATAGCGAAATTATGCCACATATGGCAACATTCGCGCCCCCCTTTTTTGTTACTTCACAGTTTGAGAACCACTGGTCTAAAGGTACATTTATAATACTACATTTCATTTAAAAACACAAATATTAGTCTAAATTTTTGCCTTTTGTCCACACTACTTTGGCATTTTGAACTTGACACCCACAAAGTCTTTTGAAAATGCTAGCTCAGAGTCGTAATATGGCTGGGAGAAACCAAAGAGATTTGAAAACGCAGACTCTGATTGGTTCTTGCTTATTACCTAGCCCTTCCCTGATTGGATCCTACACATTACAATATGTCATTCACTGATTGGTCACCATTCTAAGAAGAAAACCATATTGCAACATCGCAGACACAGAGAAGACACATTCCATGGTCTTTGTTGGGTTACTTACTGATATGCATTTAAAATATTCTAAAGTTTTAATGCTGCACACATGCAAAAGACATATAATTTACCCATAGCTACATTTTTGTAATAAATCCCATGGCCAGGAATGCTACCACCCCTTCAAGGATATTTCTTCCAATGTGTTGTGGTCACCCAAATGAGAAAAGGTCTACAACTGTGGAATATTTTGGTGCGCCAACACGGCCCTCCAGTTTACTTGCAATTTTAAACAAAAAAAAATTAACACTTGATGGTGTAAACAAAGCAACAACAAAAGGAAATGGCCACGTACAAGGGTGGCTTCAGATTAACACGGCTCTGTCAGACTCGGACCTCCTTCGGTAAAGTCGTCTCCATGATAAGTGACACCTCCTTCTGGGTGGTCATTCTTTTGAAGCCCTGGGACTGGAAGGGGTGGGGTCAGTTGCCCTCACTGGGCGGTTCCTCAAGACTTTGGAGGAAGAAAATGACAAGACAGTGAGTGGCAGCGCCCCCTCTCGGCCAGGGGTGGTATCACGTACCTGGGAAGAGCTTGGATGGTGGTCCTCTGATGTGCATGCGTGACAACATACAGTCGTGGCCAAAAGTTTTGAGAATGACACAAGTATTGGTTTTCACAAAGTTTGCTTGCTTCAGTGTTTTTAGATCTTTTTTCAGATGTTTCTATGGTAGACTGAAGTAGAATTACAAGCATTTCATAAGTTTCAAAGGCTTTTATTGACAATTATATTACATTTATGCAAAGAGTCGATATTTACAGTGTTGGTCCTTCTTTTTATTGACCCTGGCATACTGTCAATCAACTTCTTGGCCAAATCCTGACTAATGGCAGCCCATTCTTGCATAATCAGAATTGGTGGGTTTTTGTTTGTCCACCCGCCACTTGAGGATTGACCACAAGTTCTCAATGGGATTAAGGTCTGGGGAGTTTCCTGGCCATGGACCCAAATTTTCCATGTTTTGTTCCCCGAGCCACTTAGTTCTCACTTTTGCCTTATGGCCTGGTGCTCCATCATGCTGGAAAAGGCACCAAACTGTCCTTGGATGGTTGGGAGAAGTTGCTCTCGGAGGATGTTTTGGTCCCATTCTTTATTCATGGCTGTGTTCTTTGGCAAAATTGTGAGTGAGCCCTGCACTCCCTTGGCTGTGAAGCAACCCCACAGATGAGTGGTCTCAGGATGTTTTACTGTTGGTATGACACAGGACTGATGGTAGTGCCACTCACTTTTTCTTTTTCCAGATGCCCCAAACAATCGGAAAGGGGATTCATCAGAGAAAATTACTTGACCTCAGCAGTCCAATCCCAGAATATCGGTCTGTCCCTGATATTTTCTTGGCTTCTTTACTGCCCTTCTTGACAAACACCAGGCCATCCTCCAAAAGTCTTCACCTCCCTCACTGTGCGGGCAGATGCCCTTCCACCTGCCTGCTGCCATTCATGAGCAAGCTCTGCCCTGGTGGTGCCCGCAGCTGAATCAACTTTAGGAGACGGTCCTGGTGCTTGCTGGACTCTCTTGTGCGCCCTGAAGCCTTCTTCACAACAATTGAAAATCTCTATTTTGACTCAAATCAGCGTGACAGAGTGATCTCCAGCCTTGTCCTCATCGACACTCTCACCTGTGTTAACGTGAGGATCACTGAAATGACATCAGCAGGTCCTTTTGTGGCAGGGCTGACATGCAGTGGTTTTTTGGGATGAAGTTCATTTTCCTAGCAAAGAGGGACTTGGCAATTAATTGCAATTCATCTGATCCCATCTTCAGAACAGACATAAATTGTCATCATAAAAACCGAGGCAGCAAACTTTGTGAAAATTAATATTTGTGTCACTCTCAAAACTTTTGGGTCATGACTATACATGCCAGTGTAAGCAAATGTCTACACCAGGGGTCCTCAATCACGGTCCTGGAGGGCCGCAGTGGCTGCAGGTTTTTGCTCCAACCCAATTGCTTAATAAGAAGCACTGATTGCTCAAGTAACACTTCTGCTTCACTTTAGTTGTTTCGCTTGTTAAGATTTTGAACCTTTATTATTTATTTTAGTCTTAAACAGCTGTATGCTTGGTTTTTAATTGCTCCTAATCAACAGTAACATGCAAATGACAAAAGAAACCAGCATTTCTCTAATTAGCTTGTACCCATTTACACTTGTGTGTGTATTTATCGCGCACTATTGGGTTTAATTAAATACTTGGAAGGAAAGTGAAGAGAAAAAAAGTGAAGGACTGAGAATTGCTCGTCCATTTTAGCCTTCAAATTATTTGGATGATATCCTTAGAAAGGGGAAGAAAATCTAGGATATGAGAATGAGCTGACATAGCAGAGTTTAAGCACTAACGAGCCATTAAATTAAATGATTGGCAAGAATTGCTTTCTAATTAAGCAACCGGGTTAGAACAAAAACCTGCAGGCACTGCGGCCCTCCAGGACTGTGATGGAGGACCCCTGGTCTACACCATTTGCATTTGGTGGTGTAGGTAGAGTTATTTTTGTGCACTGAAATTGCTAGTGTGGATGAAGATCATTTTCACATGGAATCGTAATAGTATGGATGTGGGCTAAGTATCAGCATATTGTACTCTGAGATGCCACATAAAATTAAGTGCTGAACATGATGAAAAGATGAGAGAATTATTAACCCTGGTTGTTTTTTTTTTACCATTGCGAACTTGAAATTATTGTATATCATCATCTTATTGAGTGCTGCATTACACTACACTCTAGGCATTCAGTATATGGGAATCCGTGGACAGAATCCCCAGAATGTGGCAAAGGCCATCAGAAATGTAACTTTGTCTGTTCTTATTGACTAAAGACAATACACACTGATCAGCCACAACATTTAAACCATTGACAAGTCAAGTGAACCACATTGATTATCTCGTCACAATGGCACCTGTCAAAGGGTGGGATGTATTAGGCAGTAAGAGAACACTCATTTCTTGAAGATGATGTGTTGTAAGCAGAAAAATGGGTAAGTGTAAGAATCTGAGCGACTTTGACAAGACCCCAACTACGATGGTTAGACGACTGGGTAGATCGATAACTGCATCCTCTACTCCAGGCTTTGTCTGATAGGCAAACTACAGTGAGTCCAGGTGGTATACCGCAAGAGGACTCATATATTCCATGCCCAGCCTCCCGAAAGTCTTCATGATGTGGCCTATAGTCATGAGGTGACGAGGCGCCTGCCTAATTTGGATCAGGATGCTTTCCACAGCAACGTCACTTTCTGGAGCCTTAGGAACAAACTGACCAGGTGGCAGAGGACACCATAAAGTTGGTCAGCACAGGCCTGAAGAACTCAAGGACTGACTCCATGTGGTCCCACAGCTTTTCTCATCTGTAGTTTCCTGAGTTGTCTCCTTACTTAGTCTTCACTTATGGACTCATCACTGGCCATTCCATTTGAAGTTGTAATGGTTGCTGATGTAGTAGGAAAGTTGTGGAGGGAAAAATCTGTTAAAAAGTTGGTTCAGGATGTTAGCTTGGTCCACATCCCCTTCTAGCACCTGAGCCCTGGATTGCTTGAGCCCAGTAGTTATGCCAAGTTCATTCCAGATACCCTTCATGTTATTCTGAGTGAGTTTGTTTTCCATTTTTAGCTTTGTAAGTTTCTTTTCTTTCACGCAGCTTTATCTTCAGCACACACTTAAGATTTGAATGTTCTCTTTTTTCATTCAGCAGATATTTTAGTTTCTTAGTAAGCCAGGGCTTGTTATTTGGAAAGGTACGCATTGTCTTATACTCAGGTCACACGATGCATGTCAAGTGCCCAGTTGTATGATCACAACATCTCGTATTTTGACTAAAATATTGCTAAATCTCTAAAAACATTTTACAAAGCATATACACTCCACTCACATGTATCTCTGCTCATCTGAGACTCACGGACACCCAGGCCTTCTGGGAAGGTGTTAGCCGGAATGCGTCCATAGGTAGGACACGCTTGGATCAGCAGCTCAAGTTCTGGATGTTCACTGGAATTGAAAGATTCAGGAATGGTGGAGGACTCATTTTCAAGATCTTCCACACCTGGGCACAGAAAAAGAACATTAAACACAATCCAACGTGTTAACTACGTTGAAATGCAATGTATATGCAAGTGGGATATTAATTTTGGCACGGCGTTATCGTAAAGTCATAATTAAAAACATATCAATCAATGATCAACTGCTTTTCACTACAGAGCACAACTTTCATGTCAGTTGAAAATGCAACACAAAGCGGATTGCATTTTAATTCAAGTCCATACAGTGCATCCAGAAAGTATTCACAGTGCATCACTTTTTCCATATTTTCTTATGTTACAGCCTTATTCCAAAATGGATTCAATTCATTTTTTCCTCAGAATTCTACACACAACACCCCATAATGACAATGTGAAAAAGTTTACTTGAGGTTTTTGCAAATTTATTAAAAATAAAAAAACTGAGAAATCCCATGTCCATAAGTATTCACAGCCTTTGCTCAATACTTTGTCGATGCACCTTTGGCAGCAATTCCAGCCTCAAGTCTTGTTGAATATGATGCCACAAGCTTGGCACACCTATCCTTGGTCAGTGTCGCCCATTCCTCTTTGCAGCACCTCTCAAGCTCCATCAGGTTGGATGGGAAGCGTCGGTGCACAGCCATTTTAAGATCTCTCCAGAGATGTTCAATCGGATTCAAGTCTGGGCTCTGGCTGGGCCACTCAAGGACATTCACAGAGTTGTCCTGAAGCCACTCCTTTGATATCTTGGCTGTGTGCTTAGGGTCGTTGTCCTGCTGAAAGATGAACCGTCGCCCCAGTCTGAGGTCAAGAGCGCTCCGGAGCAGGTTTTCATCCAGGATGTCTCTGTACATTGCTGCAGTCATCTTTCCCTTTACCCTGACTAGTCTCCCAGTCCCTGCCGCTGAAAAACATCCCCACAGCATGATGCTGCCACCACCATGCTTCACTGTAGGGATGGTATTGGCCTGGTGATGAGTGGTGCCTGGTTTCCTCCAAACGTGACGCCTGGCATTCACAACTAAGAGTTCAATCTTTGTCTCATCAGAAAAGAGAATTTTCTTTCTCATGGTCTGAGAGTCCTTCAGGTGCCTTTTGGCAAACTCCAGGCGGGCTGCCATGTGCCTTTTACTAAGGAGTGGCTTCCATCTGGCCACTCTACCATACAGGCCTGGTTGGTGGATTGCTGCAGAGATGGTTGTCCTTCTGGAAGGTTCTCCTCTCTCCACAGAGGACCTCTGGAGCTCTGACAGAATGACCATCGGGTTCTTGGTCACCTCCCTGACTAAGGCCCTTCTCCCCCGATCGCTCAGTTTAGATGGCTGGCCAGCTCTAGGAAGAGTCCTGGTGGTTTCGAACTTCTTCCACTTATGGATGATGGAGGCCACTGTGCTCATTGGGACATTCAAAGCAGCAGAAATTTTTCTGTAACCTTCTCCAGATTTGTGCCTCGAGACAATCCTGTCTCGGAGGTCTACAGACAATTCCTTTGACTTCATGCTTGGTTTGTGCTCTGACATGAGCTGTCCAGTGTGGGACCTTATATAGACAGGTGTGTGCCTTTCCAAATCATGTCCAGTCAACTGAATTTACCACAGGTGGACTCCAATGAAGCTGCAGAAACATCTCAAGGATGATCAGGGGAAACAGGATGCACCTGAGCTCAATTTTCAGCTTCATGGCAAAGGCTGTGAATACTTATGTACATGTGCTTTCTCAGTTTTTTTATTTTTAATAAAGTTGCTAAAACCTCAAGAAAACTTTTTTTCACGTTGTCATTATGGGGTGTTGTGTGTAGAATTCTGAGGAAAAAAATGAATTTAATCCATTTTGGAATAAGGCTGTAACATAACAAAATGTGGAAAAAGTGATGCGCTGTGAATACTTTCCGGATGCACTGTATATATATATAGTCAGGTGTCTGTGCATGGGACATAGTTTAAGGGCTTTGGTGATGGCAATTCTCTGCCGCTCCAGGAGATGGCGCCGTATAATACCGTTCTCTCTTTTCCTCCCTCTGTAGACCGGAAGATTGGCAGCTCTTCACCGCCAATGTTCATTTTGGCCTCCGTCCACCTGGGTCCACCTCTTTCTGCCCGAGCAGCATATGACGAGAAAAAAACATCATCTTGGGCAGACACAATAGGACTCCAGTCTGAAAAGGCAGAATTTTTTTGCATTTTCGCATTTTGTTTTACTTGAATTCAACAACTTCAACATTTTCAATTATACGAGGTTTGCCCATGGATGCCCCAACACTTTTGACTGTCACCCGCATAGAACTGAAACAGGACAGTAAGGAAGGCCCTGCCTGGTTCCCCACTCCTGACATCACGCTTCCCCCTCCCCTCGGCATGTAGTCTCTGGCTCGGATTAGCGCGAGTATATTGCTCCTGCAAGCAAAATATGATTCTTAGTATGATGAGTGAAGTTGCAAAATCAACCGGAATGTTCAAGGAAATTCTAGAAAAAAGCCTGATCTATATCCGTGAAGTAGTTCTCTCATTTGCTAGCTAAGCAGAGGTTTAGGTTACGCCCCGAGACTGGCGCATGAGTCAGGAGGGCCCTGCCCCCCTCCCCTTCCCTCAGCTCGCTGTGTGTCTCTCGGATTCTCGCAAATAAATCGGTACTGCAATCGAATTATGATGAGAGATGTCGCAAAATCAACCGGAATATTTAAGCAAATTATAGAAAAAAAAAACTACCTAAATCTGTCAAGTAGTTCTTTCGTGAAAAGTGGACAGACATATAGACAGACGTTGGATATATATATATATATATATATATATATATATATATATATATATATACCGTCTTTTTCCGAAAATAAGACATCCCCCGAAAATAAGCCCTATTGAGATTTTCGGAACTTTTTGTAATATAAGCCCTCCCCCGAAAATAAGCCCTAGTTAAAATAATGTGAAAAAAAGAATTCGTTAAAAAATGCTGTTGATTTATTAAGTATGTTTAGCTTCCCTAATACTCGTATTTCAGAGAAATGTTTGAAATAAAATATTCCGAGAAATTCATTGTTTACCTCTACAGTTCGTTTCAAATTAATTCTTGGAATTTATCTTAAAAATACAACATAAGGCAGCATGAATACATAAATATTGTGTCCGCTCTGCTCTGCTGTGTTGTACTGCGTCGCGCGTATCGCAGAGTATGGTCGAATGAGGTGGGGAGGGGGTGGAGGGGGGCATGCATATGCGGAATGCGACGGAACGCGTCGTTGGCGCACACTATAAATAATTGTTCGTTAAGGCAGCAGTCTACATTGAGCGACAGTGCAAATACAATGTTTGTTCATTTCAGTCTTGTAAGTCTGATTATTTCCTCATACGTAATTTTATTTTTTATAAAGTGAATAATTTTTAACCGCAGTTAAAATGAGTACAAAACGAAAGAGCTATTCCGTCGAGTACAAAAAGGGAATTGTGGAAGACTCCAGGGGTGTAAATCTTGATTTATGATGATGTTCCAGAAGAAGATGACATGACTGTAATTGAATAAATTTTAATTTCTGTATTCTGTGTAAAATAAATAAATATTAAATAAAAATATATAAATATGCTTTTATTTTTGTCCTCCCCCGAAAATAAGCCCTAGTGCGTATTTCGGACCAAAAAAGAAAGTAAGACAGTGTCTTATTTTCGGAAAAAGACAGTATATATATATATACAGTGCATGTTAAAACAAGCAGTGAAGTTAAATTTTGGGTTTAGGATTGTGGGTTGTTAGTGATTTTAACTAAACACAGAATATAGTGAAACATTTGTTAGCTTCACCGAGCTTGGTTTCTTCATAGCTTTCCATATATACCCTCTGTGCTAAACAGATATTTTCTAGTTTTACCATTCCTTCATCACATAAGAGAATGAAAGCCGTCATTTAGATCACCAGCTTCCACCTGTTCAATGACACAGCTGACCCCCTCAGCCTTATCATCTCATTGTTCATCTTCTTTCCAAGAACAGAACACTTATTAAGGGAACGCCTCTTTTCCCCAAGTGGTGACGCCCCCTTGCCCCACCTCCTGATGCTGATTGGTCATTTGATTACTTTAAGTATTGGCTGATTAAAGCGTGGTGTCGAATCGAAATGCAATACAATCGGAAGAAGCTGCTAAGTGAAATGCAATATGTGTGCTTTGCTTTTACTCGTGACATGCAATCTATGGACATGAATTAAAATGCAAGATGCCACTGTGTTGCACTTTAAACTAAATTGAAAATTGCATGATGCAGTGAAAAGCAATCGATTATTTGGTTGATGGGTTTTTAATTATGGCATGATAAGACCGTGCCAAAATTAAATGCAATCCAACATGTTAACTAAGTTGAAATGCAATACATATGCAAGTGGGACATTTAATTTTAGCTGGAATAATCTATCATAGTTTTATGAGGGAAAAGATAAATTTAAATGAATGTAGATAACACCATGGATTGCATTTAAGTTTGGCCATACCAAGCAACACTCAATACCCCAGAATGACAAAGCAGGAGGCAAGAGAGGTGACCAAGAACCCAATGGCCAGTCTGGCTGAATTCCAGAGAAGCTGTATGGAGATGGTAGAAACTTCCAGAAAGACACCCAGAATGGCAGCCTTCCATCGATCAGGCCTTCGTGACAGAGTGGCAGACAGACGCCTCTCCTCAATGGAAGACACGTGAAAACCCACTTGGAGTTTACAAGAAGACACCTAAAGGACTGTCAGACTGGGAGACACGAGAGTCTCAGAGTCTCTAATAGAAAAATGAGTAGATACGCCATAATTTGAAAATGGCAGCGTTCTTTCAAACACAACTGACATCCATCCATTTTCCAACCCGCTGAATCTGAACACAGGGGTCTGCTGGAGCCAATCCCAGCCAACACAGGGCGCAAGGCAGGGAACCAATCCCGGGCAGGGCGCCAACCCACCGCAGGACACACACACCAGGACCAATATAGAATCGCCAATCGACCTAACCTGCATGTCTTTGGACTGTGGGAGGAAACCCACGCAGACATGGGGAGAACATGCAAACTCCACGCAGGGAGGACCCGGGAAGTGAACCCAGGTCTCCTTACTGTGAGGCAGCAGCGCTACCACTGCACCACCGAGACCCGGGTTTGCTTCCCGCGTGGGTTTCCTCCCACAGTCGAAAGACATGCAGGTTAGGTGCATTGGTGATCCAAAATTATCCCTGGTGTGTGCTTGGTGTGCGGGTGTATGTGCCCTGCAGTGGGCTGGTGCCCAGCCCAGGATTTGTTCTTGCCTTGCACCCTGTGTTGGCTGGGATTGGCTTCAGCAGACCCCTGTGACCCTGTGTTAGGATATAGCGGGTAGGATAACGGATGGATGGATGGATATACACGCACACACATATTTTACACACATACATACAGACTTTACTATTGATCTTATTTTCTATTATTTCTTGTTCTATTCAGTATTATTATTATTCATTTAATAAATACTATGTTGCTTTTGAATTTCTATACTTTGTCTTTCTATCTAGAGTGATTTAAATAACACATTGAAAATGAAGACACCTGTATGGGGGGCAGCCACGTTACCTGCCCATAGGAAGCGAACCCGGGTCTCCTAACTGCGAGGCAGCAGCGCTGCCAGTGCGCCACCATGCCACCCCACAACTGACACCTCACCTAAATTACAAATTAATATCAAAACCTCAAAATGTACATGGTAATGTAGTGAAATGAAACAGAAATGAGAACTGTGAAGAGAAAAAAAGCCCCCCCAAGACCACAACATGCTGCAGTTACCACTGGCTTGGACATATTACACTAGGTGGACCACACGGTTTAATGACATGTTGAGAGAATCTCTGCAGCAGCCCCTCCCCGGACAATAAAACACAATACCATGATAGGAAGGGGATACCTGACCAACAACAGAGCCCTCCATTATATTAGGGTAACAGGCAAAATAGAACAGATACAAATATTCTAACAAGATAATTATTATTGCATATATCACATAATTCTGTTGATGTTGCCCTCCTTTCAGTCGTACCACATTTGTAATTACTGTGTAACGAGCTGGGCTCCCAAGTGAAAGTGCGCTGAGTACGAATAAATTGAAACCAGTGATATCATCTGTGACCACACAAATTACTTAGCAGGAGGCGGAGTCTGAATGCTGCTCCAGCCCCTCCCACTCTGCGTGGAATGTGCGCACTTTCCACTTATAGCAGATTCCAGGAGCATCCAGACCTCTCCGCCTTCTGCACACTTTATTTTGCTGTAGATTTATGTTTAAATGGACAAACTGTTGCCTCTCAATCTGCACTCGATAACACGTAATGACGAAATGGAAATGCGTTTTTCAGAAAGGTTTGCAAATTTATTCAAAATAAAAATTTGACACCTCTCATTCATAGAAGTTTTTGGACCCTGTGCTGTGTGCTCAGATACCTCCTGTTTGCTTTAATTCTCCTTGAGACGTTTCTACAACATCATGCGAGTCCACCTCTGGCACAGTGAATTGACTGGACATCATTTAGAAAGCCACACGTTTACCTGGGTACAGAAGGTCCAACTAATCCCACCACACGTCAGGACAAAAAACAAGTCATGAAGTCCAAGGAAATCTCAAATTGAGATGAAGCACAGATCAGGGCAAGAGGATCAAGCCATTTCTAAAGCTTTGAGTGGTCCCAGGAGGACAGAGGACCTCAACATTTGTGAAATGGAGGAAGTTTGTAACCACCAGGACTCTTCCTGTGAATTTCCCCTTGGGATTAATAAAGTATCTATCTATCTATCTATCTATCTATCTATCTATCTATCTATCTATCTATCTATCTATCTATCTATCTATCTATCTATCTATCTAAAACTCATAGATAGACCTGAAGATGGTAGTTTAAAGACACTTCCAACCCAATCTAATGAAGCTTGACAGGATCCGCCAGGAAAAATGAATGAGGGATTTCAGATTTTGATTTTCAATAAATCTCCACAGCTTTCTGAAAATATGCTTTCACTTTGTCATTATTGGTTATTGAGTGAAGATTTGATGAGCAAAACAGCAAATGTATCTATTAAATCTATAACACTATAAAGTATTTAGAGTAAGTGTTGTTGCATTTTATTACTACAGATGTTTGTCATGCACCATCTGTTGGAATGCATTTTATTACTATATGCATTTCAAAATACATTCTAATAGATGGTGCACTGCAAACATTAATATGGAGGCCTACATTGATTACTTAGTCAGGCAGCATAGCTTGTAAAAGATTAATAATTAAACTGGGGAAATATTTTAAGTTGCCAGTATATCATCTGTCCTTATCCTGCTACATATCTTCTCCGCCTTTGACTTGTGGCTTGAGTTCTACCACTCAGATCCTACCATGTGCCATGATGAGGAAAAATATTAAGGATACACCAGGCAAGCAATGCCCCAAAAATTAGATTAGTGCCATGTCCTCTCTACTTCTCCCTATACATCTCCTCCCTGGGGCCTATCATCCGGTTCCATGGTTCCTATCAATGCTAATATAGTTCTATCTATCTATCTATCTATCTATCTATCTATCTATCTATCTATCTATCTATCTATCTATCTATCTATCTATCTATCTATCTATCTATCTAAATAATAATACATTTTATGTATATAGTGCCTTTCACATCTATGTATCTATCTATCTAAATAATAATACATTTTATGTATATAGTGCCTTTCACATCTATCTATCTATCTATCTAAATAATAATACATTTTATGTATATAGTGTCTTTCTCATCTATCTATCTGTCTATCTATCTAAATAATAATACATTATGTATATAGTGTCTTTCTCATCTATCTATCTATCTAAATAATAATACATTATGTATATAGTGTCTTTCTCATCTATCTATCTATCTATCTATCTATCTATCTATCTCAGTGATACACAGCTGTACCTGTCATTCTCTCCAGAGTACCACCATATCAGCTTGAATGTATTCACGTGTCACTGATATTGCAACGTAGGTGAAGGAACACCATCTCTACCTCAACCTGTCAAAGTTGGACCTTCTTGATACCCCAGCTTGTCCATCAATTCAGCACCCCATTTCTGTTCAGCCTGGCACATTATCACTAACACCCACCATTTATCTCAGCATAGGATCAGCATCTCTCTCTCTCTATGGGGACACTTGTGAGGTCCTATACTCCTTCTTGACCACTCAGGTCTGCTAATGAATGGCGTCTGGTGATGCCACCTGAAATCTCAGTGGCATCAAATCTCAGTCCAGACTGTTTTCATGTGTAGCTCCTAGAAAGTGGAATGAACTGCGCACCTAACTGCCTTTGTTAGGTTTTTGTAACCTAGGAATTGTAACTCGCTTGCATTTTGTTGTGAGCTTTTGTAACCTTGCCCTGTCACACTTGTTCCCAGACAGTCCGCCAGAATGATGTATACTGTATTCGATTAGGTTGAGTTATCTTTTTTAAAGTCGTTTTGAGAAAAACGTCTGTTAAGCAAATAGATGTAAACGAGTTTTCATAGCTAATGTCGGATATGAGAGTCTGTATTTAAATAAGAAAGAAAGAAAGAAAGAAAGAAAGAAAGAAAGAAAGAAAGAAAGAAAAGCCCATCTTGGCAGTGCCTTACAGGTGCCGGATTTTAGCCTGCGTTCCGCGAACCGTTCTCTGGCCAGCAGGAGTCGCACGAGGTTCCCAATGACGTGCAGCAGTTGAACCTCGCACTGTAGCAGCAGCCCCAAAATGTAGTTGCACTTCGTCCAGGAAGTGCTCTGTACAAACCAATCCCATGTTTGAAGAATTTCTTTCCGAAGCACGTTGGGGTCCAGCGCCCGATCCGAGCCAAATGTCCCCCTGTCTCCCGGAAGACCAGGGTTAATTCGGGACCTCGAATAAGTAAAATCTTTGCCCAGAGTCACCTGCAGGACCTCGCTCGTTTTTTCAAGAAGCTTTCGAGGCTGACATCTCCAAATGATGCCTGTCAGAAACTTCCTTTTTGACACTTCACTGGCTCGCAGAAACCATTCGGAAGTTGCAGATAGTTTTTGCTTTAAAAGACATTTTTCACAAGTCCCGCAAAACCCGTCGGGACACCTTGGTTGCTCCTCGGAGTCTACTAAATGGTAGTTGTCATCCACTATTACGTCCTTCATTTTAAAACAACCGGAGTGTGATAGCTGACATTTGTGCGTCCCCTGCAGCTGCTTGTGCGTTGGTAAATCTCTTCTTCTCTCTCTTTTCCTGTCGGCCCACCTTTTTCTTTATTTGTCTCGCCGCTTCCAGCCCCCTTGCGTGGTCACAACATTTCGTTTTTCATTCCCACTCCGGTGGGATCCGTTTAGAGCCGCTCGCCGAATGCCCAGCTCCGAGCAGTGATCCTCTCGCGCTGTCCCACTGGCGCGTCAGCTTTACCTCGCGCAGTGTTTCGCAGTCGCTTAGCAACGTGACGCCGTGCTCGAGCCCTTTTGATCACAAGGCGGCACGCTGCGGGCTCTGAAGTTCGGCTGTGAATCCACAACCTGCCGCAATGCATTGTACGCTCACTCGATTTTTTCCCTAATCATACGATAACTGAGACCCTTCCTCTCACGGTGTTTAACGCCACGAATTGATGAGATGCTTTTCAGAAGACTTTTAATAACACTTGAAACATTACATCTGGACAAAATTGATTAGAAATGTTTGCATTTTGAACGAACTTCCCGTTATAGATTGGAATGGCATATATAAACCAAATTGTTAATTCGTGGTTTTAATTCAGTTGTGACGACTGTTATGAGGGCAGAACGGTAGCGCATTGTTAGCGCAGTTGCCCTATAGTAAAGAGACCTCGATTCACGTCCTGGGTCCTCCCTGTCTGGAGTTGAAATGTTTTTCCGGTGTTTTGTGTGGGTTTCTTCAGAGTGCTCTGATTTCCTCCCACAACCTAAAGACACGAAGGTTAGGTGGTCAGATAATGTTAAATCGGCCTGCGACGGACTGGTGCTCAGGGCAAGGATTGTCCCTGCCTTGTGCCCTGTGCTGCTGGGACAGGATCCAGCCCCCAGCAACCCTGCTCAGGATCAGGTAAGCTTGGAAGATGTTATACAAGCAAATTTTGCAACGTTAGGTCTGGCTGAATTGCCGTTGTTCTTGTGCTGGAGCCCAAACCTTAGCAGAATGAACCGTATAGATGACCTGAAGCTCAGTTTATTGTAATCTTGTATATGTTATATGGCATTTTACACCATCATAAAGGGATGTATGTGAATGGTTTTATAATAATGTACCAAATGGTATGATAAACAATAAGAAGTTAAATAAAAAATCATCATCAGATAGATAAGAATGTGAAAGAACAGAAAATTTGAAATTGAAACATCCAAAAATTTTATAACGTGTTAATTTTACAGCATTAAATTAACTTTCATGAGTCAAGTAGATAGATAGATAGATAGATAGATAGATAGATAGATAGATAGATAGATAGATAGATAGATAGATATGAAAGGCCCTATATAATTAATAGATAGATAGATAGATAGATAGATAGATAGATAGATAGATAGATAGATAGATAGATAGATAGATAGATAGATATGAAGGCACTATATAATAGATAAGATAGATAGATAGATAGATAGATAGATAGATAGATAGATAGATAGATAGATAGATAGATAGATAGATAGATATGAAAGGCCCTATATAATTAATAGATAGATAGATAGATAGATAGATAGATAGATAGATAGATAGATAGATAGATAGATAGATAGATAGATAGATAGATAGATAGATAGATAGATAGATAGATAGATATGAAGGCACTATATAATAGATAAGATAGATAGATAGATAGATAGATAGATAGATAGATAGATAGATAGATAGATAGATAGATAGATAGATAGATATGAAGACACTATATAATAGATAGATAGATAGATAGATAGATAGATAGATAGATAGATAGATAGATAGATAGATAGATAGATAGATAGATATGAAGACACTATATAATAGATAGATAGATAGATAGATAGATAGATAGATAGATAGATAGATAGATAGATAGATAGATAGATAGATAGATAGATATGAAGACACTATATAATAGATAGATAGATAGATAGATAGATAGATAGATAGATAGATAGATAGATAGATAGATAGATAGATAGATAGATAGATAGATAGATAGATAGTGTCATTTTTGCTCAGATACTAGACGACTGCAGTTGTTTCAGGTTTTTCTCTTCATTATTATCCATTCTCTGTTCATAATCAGTGATTTCTGTGTAATTTAAATTTCATTGCTTTTAAGATTCACAATCTCTAATTATTTCTTGTTTTCTTCAATCAGCAGGCAAGCCATTATTGGATACAAACTAAGCCAACAGATTATCCAATTTGACCATATTTGTTTAAACTGAAAAGATAAAGGTCTGAGAAATTTTGATATGCTCAGCGACAGTCCTTCTATAGTGAAGAACCCAGTGGTATTTCTCAGTGGCTATTTATGATCAGGTTTACGGAGCTCCTTAGGGGTAGCGATTGACCCAGTTCATGAATGATCGCCATCCGGGTACTGATAATACGGTCCTCCGACTGTTAAGTGGTTAACATTGCTTCCGGCAGCAAGCCAAATGTTTGCTAAGTATATTATCAATCTAACAACTTAAACTAAAAGCTTGAAAATCAAGTCTACATTAGCTCTTTCATTTTCTACTACTGAAAGAAGACTATGATATTAATTATAAAAGAAAGTGCGCCGCCCGGGAATCGAACCCGGGTCGCAAGAATGGGAATCTTGCATGATACCACTACACCAGCGGCGCGGCTGTATTTAACGCTTTGGTTTCTGCTTTTAAAGAAAAGCCAACAAGAATATGTACTTATTACAGTATTGAAACTAAAATATTTTGTAGTCTTAATAAGCAGAAACAGTCCGAGAATAACGCGAGTGACAGATTTCAGCAAATTCCTTTTCATGTCGAGAAGCAGCGCTCATTTCACGAATGACATTTTAAAGGGAGGAGCGGCAATGCTTATAAATCGCTTGTAACACCATTAGGAGCAGCGAGTATTCTCATGTTTTCTGTCACGCGGGAGTTGTTTTTCCTCTTTTCCTTTTCACTTAAAAATATAAAATCATCTGCAGGACTCTTACATCAACAGTAGTGTCACACAGCAATCTGGATGTCTCACGCCGACATTCGTCTCTGTACAAATGCAAACGATCATTTCACCATTGGTATTAAAAAAAAAACTTGGTCGGTGCGGAGACATTTTAAAAAATAACTGAGACTAGGTAGCCAAGACATTTTTTAAAATAATTGATACTAGGTGGCCAGAACCCTACAGCAAACTGATTGAATGTCAACCGCAAACGTCACCGCGAGACTTGCCCTGCGTGAGACGCCCAGACGGCTTAAAGGCGCAGTTCTCAAGGCGGCGCTTGATTGGTCCATTTAGGTAAAGATGTTTTGATATTCATCATTATGATCGCCTATTGGTCAGAGCTGTTAAGTCTCCCATTTCTTTCACTTCATTAACCTAAAATAATATTACTGTTAACATTTGTGTCGTTGTAATCTTAATTACCAGATACAGTATAATCAGCAGCCACCGAGCGTTAAAAGAAAAGAGCCGCGACCAGGAAGAGGAACACGAGAGAAGTCTCCATTAGTGACTAAACAGTAATTATGGAAGGGCCTCTTCTATTGCACTTTAATTGTTTCTGTATGGGAAAAAGCACTGATTGTATCCTTGATCGATTTTTGTTTCAGTCATTGTAATGTCATTTTTAGGAATAAAAATCTATACACCGTGGCAGAAAAAACGTTTTCTCTATGTTTGCTTATTTATAACACTTGTTCCTGATTTCCAAAACAAATTTAGTATAATACAAAAGACACTCTGAGTAAACACAATGCACAGTTTTTAAATGATCATTTGATTTATTCAGGGTTGAATTTTACTTTAGGACCATAGGTCTTGGTGTGTCACTAGTGAAGAATAATTGTTTCTGTTAAATAAAATCAATAACTTATGAAGATCTCAAAAAGAACAAACCAAGAAACTGAATGCCGTGACCTAACGATGGTATTATATTGATCTTTTAAGCTTCGACACACCATCTATCCATCCGCAGTCAGATCCACGGTTATTGCTGGTATTCTATTGAAATTTGGTTGCAGAGATGTTACAATGCCGAACATTGATGGCTGTGGCTTGGCACCTGGTTAACTAAACGCTAAATGAGAATTAAAAATCCATTGGCCGATGCTTTTGAAATCTTTCCAAAAAATATGCATATTGAGATAAATTACAAAGCATCAGGTTTGACACCCCTTCCTTGGCATTAGTAACAAGGAAGGTATTTGGCCCACAAATATTTTTGTCACATGCAGTGGATTCAGAAAGTATTCAGACCCCTTCACCTCCTGTACACTATACTGGGTTGTAGACTTAGTCTTAAATGGAGACATTTCTCCTCAATCTACCCTCAGTAGCCCATAATGACAAAGTGAAAACATGTCTTCAGAAAGGTCTGCAAATTTATTAAAAACCAGAAACTGAAATCTCATTCGGTATTCAGACCCTTAATTCAATACTTTTGAGAAGCCCCCTTTGGTAGTCTCCTTGGTAAGTCTCTACAAGCTTGGCTAGCCTCGATTTGGGCACTTCATCCCAGTGTTCCTAGCAGATCCCCTCAAGCTCCATTAGATTGGATGGGAATTGTCTGTGAACTGCCATCTTCAGGTCTCTCCCCAAATGAGCATGAGCTCAAGCGCGTGCAGAAGGAACTCCGAGTCCAGCTCAGGGCAGCAAAGGAGCAGTACAGAAGAAAACTGGAGCAGAAGTTACAGAATAACAGCATGAAGGAAGTGTGGGATGGGATGAAGATCATCACTGGCTGCAGCTCGAAGCGGGCTGCCACCATCGAGAGAGACATAGAGAGAGCAAACCAGATGAACAACTTCTTTAACAGGTTTGACCACCCTAACCCACTCTCACCTCGAAGTACTGCACCCTCCACCCATCCTTCTACTGATACCAGCATAAGAGAGAGTTTCCCCCCACCCACAATTACAGCAGCCCAGGTAAGCAGAGAGCTGAGGAGACTTCATGCCAGCAAAGCAGTGGGTCCAGATGGAGTATCGCCACGACTGCTGAAGGCCTGTGCGTTGGAGCTGGGGAGTCCTCTACAGAGCATCTTCAACCTGAGCCTGAAACGGGAGAGTCCCGAAGCTTTGGAAAACATCTTCTATCACCCCAGTCCCAAAGGTATCACATCCTGGTGAGCTGAATGACTTCCGGCCTGTCGCCCTGACGTCACATGTGATGAAGACCATGGAGCGGCTGCTGCTTCACCACCAGAGGCCACAGGTCCGCCACGTCCTCGACCCTCTGCAGTTCGCATACCAGGAGAAGGTGGAAGCGGAGGATGCCATCATCTACATGCTACACCGATCCCTCTCCCACTTGGACAGAGGCAGTGGTGCTGTAAGAATTATGTTCCTGGACTTCTCTAGCACCTTCAACACCATCCAACCTCTGCTCCTTAGGGACAAGCTGACAGAGATGGGAGTAGATTCATACCTGGTGGCATGGATCGTGGACTATCTTACAGGCAGACCTCAGTATGTGCGTCTCGGGAACTGCAGGTCTGACATTGTGGTCAGCAACACAGGAGCGCCGCAGGGGACTGTACTTTCTCTGGTCCTGTTCAGCCTATATACATCAGACTTCCAATACAACTCGGAGTCCTGCCATGTGCAAAAGTTCGCTGACGACACTGCTAGCATGGGCTGCATCAAGAGTGGGCAGGAGGAGGAGTATAGGGACCTAATCAAGGACTTTGTTAAATGGTGCGACTCAAACCACCTACAACTGAACACCAGCAAAACCAAGGAGCTGGTGGTGGATTTTAGGAGGCCCAGGCCCCTCCTGGACCCCGTGATCATCAGAGGTGACTGTGTGCAGAGGGTGCAGACCTATAAATACCTGGGAGTGCAGCTGGATGATAAACTGGACTGGACTGCCAATAGTGATTCTCTGTGCAAGAGAGGACAGAGCCGACTATACTTCCTTAGAAGACTATCGTCCTTCAACATCTGCAATAAGATGCTGCAGATGTTCTATCAGACGGTTGTGGCGAGCGCCCTCTTCTACGCGGTGGTGTGCTGGGGAGGCAGCATTAAGAAGAAAGGACGCCTCACGCCTGGACAAATTGGTGAGGAAAGCAGGCTCTATTGTTGGAATGGAGCTGGACAGTTTAATATCTGTGGCGGAGCGACGGGCGCTGAGCAGACTCCTGTCAATCATGGAGAATCCACTGCATCCACTGAACAGGATCATCTCCAGACAGAAGAGCAGCTTCAGTGACAGACTGATGTCACCGTCCTGCTCCACTGACAGACTGAGGAGATCGTTCCTCTCCCAAACTATGCGACTCTTCAATTCCACCCGGCGGTGGTGCGGGGGTTAGGGGGGGTCGGGGGCGTAAACATTAACATTATACAAAGTTGTTGACTGTTATACCTGCCTAACAGTCTCCACCTTGCATTTTTTAACTTGCACTGTGTTTTTATCACTCTTTAAAGTTAAATATATATTTTTTTATCAGTATGCTGCTACTGGAGTATGATAGATAGATAGATAGATAGATAGATAGATAGATAGATAGATAGATAGATAGATAGATAGATAGATAGATAGATAGATAGATAGATAGATAGATAGATAGATAGATAGATAGGGCAGATTCCAGCCTCATATTTCATGCTTCATAATTGTCACTCAGTACACTTATAATTAGTGTCCAATTTGTGCAATCTCCTTGTTTGCTGTCTCCTGATTTCTCCAAATTCCACTTCTCATAAGCTGGACCACTGTGGGCCAAGGACCTGTTTTACAACAATCATTCCAGAATATTCGGAGTTGTTTTTTTTGTTTCCTGGCTTCAAAGCTTCATTCTGCACATTGGATGTTAAGATGCTGTGAGGGATGAAAATGTAACTCTGACTAAAAATGTTCAAAAATCATCTCATCCCATTTGTCAGATTATTCCACTTGTCTGAATGTATTAGCAGTTTAGCCAGTCGGCATAAAACAAGCCGTCAAAAGAGAGCCTCTGGGATTGAATGTTTTATGCCTATTATTTAATTATTTAATTATTTATTTATTCACTCATGATACTCTACGTAACCCATACATGATAATTAAGATGGGTAATCAGAAAGCAGAGCAAGAATAGCCCAATGCAGGTGAGCTAAGCCCATGTCAATGATTTCTAGAGTTTCTTCTAAAACTATTTGCTGAATTCTCCTTTACCACTGTCAGATTCAAAATCAACTTCCAAAACAACTTTTTTGCTTTCAATTATTTTCTGTTGCTTACATCATATTAATACAAAGTAAAGATAATGATTACAAATTAAACAAAGAGTCGTTTAAAAAAAATGCAGGCCATCCATGCATTCATTGTTGATTCTGTCACACACGTGCGCATGGGAGGCAGCTAAAGGGCTTGAGTAAGGGCAATTCTGATTCAGACCAGGATGTGACAGAGTGCACTGACTCTTTTTCTCCCTTTCCTGCAGACCAGTCACAGGAGCTTTCAAGTGTGAAGTGCGAAGCTCAGGGTCCACAGTGTAACAACATGAAGTGCAAATAAAAAATTTAAAATAGAATTAAAATTTAAAATTAAAACACAAACAAGAAAAGACACAGAAGTAGCAGCAATATTAATGTGTAAGATCCATCCATCCTTCCATCCATCCATCCTCTTCCGCTTATCCGAGGTCGGGTTGCGGGGGCAGCAGCTTGAGCAGAGATGCCCAGACTTCCCTCTCTCCGGCCACTTCTTCTAGCTCTTCCAGGAGAATCCCGAAGCGTTCCCAGGCCAGCTGGGAGACATAGTCACTCCAGCGTGTCCTGGGTCTTCCCCGGGGCCTCCTCCCAGTTGGACGTGCCCGGAACACCTCACCAGGGAGGCGTCCAGGAGGCATCCTAATCAGATGCCCGATCCACCTCATCTGACTCTTCTCGATATGGAGGAGCAGCAGCTCTATTCTGAGCCCTTCCCGGATGACTGAGCTTCTCACCCTATCTTTAAGGGAGAGCCCAGACACCCTGCGGAGGAAACTCATTTCAGCCGCTTGTATTCGCAATCTCATTCTTTCGGTCACTACCCATAGCTCATGACCATAGGTGAGGGTAGGAACATAGATCGACTGGTAAATTGAGAGCTTTGCCTTACGGCTCAGCTCCTTTTTCACCACGACAGACCGATGCAGAGCCCGCATTACTGTGGACGCTGCACCGATCTGCCTATCGATCTCACGCTCCATTCTTCCCTCAGTCGTGAACAAGACCCCAAGATACTTGAACTCCTCCACTTGAGGCAGGATCTCGCTCCCAACCCTGAGAGGGCACTCCACCCTTTTCCGGCTGAGGACCATGGTCTCGTATTTGGAGGTGCTGATTCCAATCCCAGCCACTTCACACTCAGCTGCGAACCGATCCAGAGAGAGCTGAAGATCACGGCCTGATGAAGCAAACAGGACAACATCATCTGCAAAAAGCAGTGACCCAATCCTGAGTCCACCAAACCAGACCCCCTCAACACCCTGGCTGCGCCTAGCAATTCTGTCCATAAAAGTTATGAACAGAATCGGTGACAAAGGGCAGCCCTGGCGGAGTCCAACTCTCACTGGAAACGGGTTCGACTTACTGCCAGCAATGCGGACCAAGCTCTGACACCGGTTGTACAGGGACCGAACAGCCCTTATCAGGGGGGCCGGTACACCATACTCCTGGAGCACCCCCCACAGTATTCCCCGAGGGACACGGTCGAACACTTTTTCCAAGTCCACAAAACACATGTAGACTGGTTGGGCGAACTCCCATGCACCCTCCAGGACTCTGCTAAGGGTGTAGAGCTGGTCCACTGTTCCGCCATCAGGACGAAAACCACACTGTTCCTCCTGAATCTGAGGTTCGACTATCCGACGGACCCTCCTCTCCAGAACCCCCGAATAGACTTTTCCAGGGAGGCTGAGGAGTGTGATCCCTCTGTAGTTGGAACACACCCTCTGGTCCCCCTTCTTAAAGAGGCACTGTCCCTGATGTCCATGCGATGTTGCAGAAACGTGTCAACCAAGACAACCCTACAACATCCAGAGCCTTGAGGAACTCCGGGCGTATCTCATCCACCTCTGGGGCCCTGCCACCAAGGAGTTTTTTGACCACCTCTGTGATCACAGTCCCAGAGATGGGGGAGCCCACCTCAGAGTCCCCAGGCTCTGCTTCCTCATTGGAAGGCATGTTAGTGGGATTGAGGAGGTCTTCGAAGTACTCCCCCCACCGACCCACAACGTCCCGAGTCGAGGTCAGCAGCGCATCATCTCCACCATATACAGTGTTGACACTGCACTGCTTCCCCCTCCTGAGACGCCGGACGGTGGACCAGAATCTCCTCGAAGCTGTCCGAAAGTCGTTCTCCATGGCCTCCCCAAACTCCTCCCACGCCCGAGTTTTTGCCACAGCAACCACCGAAGCCGCATTCCGCTTGGCCTGCCGGTACCTATTAGCTGCCTCCAGAGTCCCACAGGACAAAAGGGACCGGTAGGACTCCTTCTTCAACTTGACAGCATCCCTCACTGCCGGTGTCCACAAACGGGTTCGGGGATTGCCGTCATGACAGGCACCGACCACCTTACAGCCACAGCTCCGGTCAGCCGCCTCAACAATAGAGGCACGGAACATGGCCCATTCGGACTCAATGTCCCCCACCTCCCTCGGGATGTGGTCGAAGTTCTGCCGGAGGTTGGAGTTGAAGCTACTTCTGACAGGGGGCTCTGCCTGACGTTCCCAGCAGACCCTCACAACACGTTTGGGCCTACCAGGCCTGACCGGCATCCTCCCCCACCATCGAAGCCAACTCACCATCAGGTGGTGATCAGTTGATAGCTCCGCCCCTCTCTTCACCCGAGTGTCCAAGACATGTGGCCGCAAGTCCGACGACACGACCACAAAGTCGATCATCGAACTGAGGCCTAGCGTGTCCTGGTGCCAAGTGCACATATGAACACCCCTATGCTTGAACATGGTGTTCGTTATGGACAATCCATGACGAGCACAGAAGTCCAATAACAAAACACCACTCGGGTTCAGATCGGGGGGGCCATTCCTCCCAATCACACCCTTCCAGGTCTCACTGTCATTGCCCACATGAGCATTGAAGTCTCCCAGCAGTATGAGGGAGTCCCCAGAAGGTTATGTCCTCTAGCACCCCCTCCAGGGACTCCAAAAAGGGTGGGTACTCCGAACTGCTGGTCGGTGCATACGCACAAACAACAGTTAGGACCCGTCCTCCCACCCGAAGGCAGAGGGAGGCTACCCTCTTGTCCACCGGGGTAAACCCCAATGTACAGGCTCCAAGTCGGGGGGCAATAAGTATGTCCACACCCGCTCGGCGCCTCTCAGGGTTTCTCTTTCACTTCTTTCTTTCTCTCTTTCTATTTCTCTGCCACCTCCACTACTCTCCCAGCAGCCTTTGTCCTCCACCTCCCGACTCTGGCTCCTTCTTTTACAGTACTCCTGGAAGTGCTCCAGGTGTTCTCCCATCCTCTTCTGGCAGAACTTCCAGGTGTGGTGGAAGTGCTGCAGTCCAGGGTTTCTCTTTCACTTCTTTCTTTCTCTCTTTCTATTTCTCTGCCGCCTCCACTACTCTCCCAGCAGCCTTTGTCCTCCACCTCCTGACTCTGGCTCCTTCTTTTACAGTACTCCCGGAAGTGCTCCAGGTGTTCTCCCATCCTCTTCCAGTATAGGGCTCTGGAACTGTCCAGGTGCCCTCTGGCGGTGGCCCTGGGACCCCACAGGGTTGAGCTTCCAAGCTCTGTTCCCGTGGTCCCAACACCCACCAGGGCGGCTGCCCTCTCGTGTTCCGAGGGAGATGCTGCTCCTCTCCCGGTCCTTCCACTCTCTGGACGTGCCGCCTAGGCAAGGGTCCCAGTCGACCGTTACACGGCACATATTGAGTTAATATCCTTGATGCTTGCCTACAGCGTCGTCGACAGGTCCGCACCAATATATCTGGAGACACTCGTGAGGGAGGTCCTGTGCTACTTCTCGACCACTCAGGTCTGTTGACGAACAGCCTCTGTATGACATCAAATCTCAATTCTGACTCTTTTCGTGAGTAGCTCCTAGCTGGTGGAATGTGTTGTCCATCTCCATTCGGAATTCTGACTCCTTCAGTGTGTTTTAGAAGCATCTGGCGACTTTTTTGTTTGCTTAATTTCTGTCTTATTCATATAAGCTGTTAGGTCAAGTTTATCGTCTATTTGTTTTCACAATGAAATGACATCAGTAACTGCACAAATAAGTACCAAATATGTAATAAAATTAGCAAATAAAGTAAGGAAAATATAACACAAGAACAGAATATTGCACACTGTATAATTCCTAATCAAATATTAATTCCTAACATTTACATGGCATTTCTCCCGCTACTCAAAGCATTTCACATAGAGAGTGGGGAGCCACTTGAAACAAAATGTGCGGCACCCACCTGCATGATGTGGTTAACGGAGGATAGAGAGTTAGCCAATCAGAGTCAGGGGGTGATTAGGGGGCTAGAATGACTAGGCCATGGAGGGCAATTGAGCCTGGACATCGGGATACACCCCGCTCTTTACAAAGGGTGTCCAGCGGTCTTTAATGACCAAAAAGAGTCAGGACCTCACTGAAGGATGACTTAAAACCCACGAATCGCAAGGGCCGACTGAATTTCTAAATTAGTAATCTACTAGCCGTCCCCCGCAGCTCCCGCCCACATACTAGAGAAACAGGACAGTGAGGAGGGCTTCGCCCGGCTCCCCACTCCTGACGAAATGCTTCCCCTTCCCCATGGCCTGCAGCCTCTCTCTCGGATTAGTGTGATTATATCACTCCTGCAAGCGAACTCTGATTCTTAATGTGATGAGAAAAGTCGCAAAATCAACCGGAATGTTCAAGTAAGTTATAGAAAAAAAATGATCAAAATCTGTTAAGTAGTTCTCTCGTTCACTAGTTAAGTGGAGGTAAGGAATGCCCCGAGGCTGGCGCGTGAATGAGGAGGGCTCCGCACCCCTCCTCTCGGCCCACTGCATGTCTCTCAGACAGTGGCATAGCTAGGGGCAGGCGGATGGGGCAGTCCGCCCCGGGCCGCACATTTTTGGAGGTGGCATTATTGGCCAGAAGGCTCAATACAATTTGTGTGTAAGCAGCAGGGTTCTGAAAAATATCACTCATGAATGAAAAAAGTAAAATTCTCTGATTTTTATCCACAAATGCTTCAAAAATAATTTTCAAACTGTCCTTCTGTGATGGCATCAGACACAGCAGTTGAAATTCATGAGGCAATAATAAAAATAAAAATAAACATTACACCGATAATTTCTAAGAAGATAAATAACTAATTTACAATTTTAAATTTTATTTTGTTATCAATCCGAACGCGTTCTTGCTCTGCGCAGAAAACATCCCCACCTATCACATGTACACTACACTGCTTCTGATTTTTGCAGCGTAATTATATTAACAAATAATTAGAACACAGCTTGTCAGTGTGTTTATACTATATTCTTGTCTAGTTGATGCTTCTAAATAATTATATGTGAAAAATGATTGCTGTTTCTCTATATATGATGTGGTGTGTGGCCAGCTAAATATTCTGGCCCTCACCCCCAGGCCGCCAGGTGGAGTTCTCCCAACAGCGTGGACGTTCCCCGAATTCCAGCAGGGCCTCATGGACTTTGTAGTTTATATGCACAGCCCTGCTGGATACCATGGGGACCACCAGGAGTCGCTGTGGGGAGGCTGCCGGACTCTTACTTGCCCTATAACCCGGAGGTGTGTCATGATCACATGACAAGAGGAAACGACGTGCTTCCGGGTTGAAGAAAGGAGCTTGTCGCTACCCGATCTGCGTGCCTACCAGATTTGCGCGCGCAGGTGTATTGAACGCCTAGCATGCCGTAAAGTGTTCATGCATGCGTTAAACAGATTGGGCAGCACCGTAAAGTGAGCAATGACGTTATCGTTCAATACATATGCAATAACACACTCCGCATGCGCTTAGTAATAAAAAAAAAATATATATACTAAACATTTCGCTTTACGGCACGGATCGCTCTCAACTGCGCATGTCGATACACAACGGGCAGTACAGTATTTTCGTTGAAATGCCGTAGTAGTTGACCATAATGATAATATTATTAAATATTCATTGTACGCTCTGTTTTCAGGGCTGAATTAAGCTTGTCATACTCCTCGTTATACACGTTAATTGTTTATCACTGAGATCGCTTCGTTTAGTTTACATAGCACTTCTTTTTTCAGTTCCCATTGTACAAAGAAGTATTTAACCATTGTATATGTTATTATAGTCTACATATAAAAAATAAATGACAGTTTTAAAAATAGATGTATTCAAGTACTTTATTGACATTGAGTAACGCAACGAAATTACTCGTGTCATCTTCACGTTGCATTTAAATTCCAATGTCAAATAGTTCAGATATATAATAATACAATAAATAAATAAAGTATGAACTAAAAACTGAGTAATCATACAAAATATGTTCAAAATATTGGCAAGATGCCATATATAATGTTAAAGTAACCAGGATGGATTATTATTGCATAAATGCACAGCAGTATAGATTACCTACACTACCTACATTAATTGTACATGATCAATGAAAACGATTTCAGATTGAGGAGATATACGAGTTCAATAAGTTTATAGCAGTTGGAAAAAAGTTTTTTTTTTGTCCATTTGTAGCATACAGATTGATAATAATAATTCTTTGCATTTATATATCTGAAATGCCTGCCAGATGGGAGAAGCTCAGACAAGTTCGGTCCAAGATGAGTGTTCTCCTTGATGATATTTTTAGCCCTTCTTACACAGGGAATCTTGTATCGATGATCAAGTGATGGCAGTTCAGTCCCATTGAATGTCTTGTGATGTTTTTATGATCCACTACAGGGCTTTTTTGGCAGGTTTGGTGCAGCTGTTGTACCAGGCTTTCATGCAGTTAGTCAAAATAAGTGTGTATATATGTAAAAATGAACTGTTGATGCACTTTTCATCCCTGGAAAAACTCTTTAAAAATAACTTTACATATTATTAATGAAATACACATGTCATAGGGCATCATGGTTTACAAAATTTTGTTGCGGTGATACTAGTGGATTGCATAAACAGTCTTTTTAAAGAAAAAGAAATCTGCATTTCATGTCTAACCCACATAAAGCACAACCCCAGCACCATCTTCTGTGATACTATTGCTCGTCTTGTACTCAAATTTAAATGGCTTTTATTCACCCATATAGTGTCTTAAATGTGAGTTAATAACTGAATAATGAAAAAGGAAACACACTTTTCATGCAAATTTTATTGAATAAATGTTATGAGAACAACAAAAGTGAACAACGTGAGAACAATGCACCTAAAAAAACCATTTGTCAAATGTACAAAAAAAACCCAAAGAAATAAAAAAAAATCACCACATAGCTTTAACATATTTTACCCAGAGCACAGAAAATTTAAAGTTACATTGTATTAAAATTATTCCACAGATAACTTCTAACATATTTTAATACTAATAAAGCCCAAACTGCTAAACTGCTTAACAAATATATATAACTTTATCAAAACGAAAATATATATATGCAATTAAAAAGTACACAAGAGGAAAATTGAAAGGTCCTTCTCCTTAAATATATCTGATGGTCAGATGGCCCTGTTGAAGCACACAAAAAGGTCAAGTTGGTCAGGATGACTGACAAAACAACGTCTCAGGGTCACAAGGTCACAGCCTCCCCAGGCCCCTGTGGACATTCTCACCAAGCATACTGTTGTGGTGTTAATGCAATTGCAGCTCCATTTCAAGAGGGTCTTCAGAAATCTTCTCTCTTCAGCACCACAGTCAGTTGCACAAGACTTGACCAGGGTGCATGGCAAAGGGCATCACTGGACAAAATAAAGAAAAACAGCAAAAAAAAAAACCAATTGTTATTATCTGGTGTAAATCTTTCAGTGTATGCAGTTCCAATCATAAACCAGAAGTAAATCATAAACTGATAGAAATGGGAATTAAGCAGAGGTGAAGTTTAAAAATGGAGTTTTAAAAGTATTTGAAAGGTTTTTCATTTATAGCCGGCATTCTATATTTTTGGTATACATGTGCAAGCTGCTTCACCAGTTCTTTCATAAGCAAATTAGTGGTTGTGCATTAAAGATTACACTGAGGAGTGTTGGGGGAGAGACAGTACCAAATACAGGAAGGGACTAAACTGTTCAGAGCTTTTTATGTAATGAATAGTATAGTACTTTAAAATCAACAGCCATCCAGTTTATTAAAGCTAAGGTCAAGTACATGAGCTTGGAATATGGAGAAAAACAAAATGTAAACAAAACAAGATCCATTACCCCAGAATACTTGGCAATGACGCAGTAGATTCAGACCCAAGACTCAAATGAAGGATTCTGGAAGCACTGGGCAGTAGCACCATCTTCAATTCCAACAGATATCACAGCATTCCTTCCTTCTTTAATTGCTGCCCTATCTTTCAGTTAAATTCTTCCACTTCACTAAGGCAAGTAAAATATAAAAATAATAAACAAGAAATATTTAAACACTTACTTCAAACATTCCTAGACTTGACTTTTACCTGATACTGTATTCTGGGCCACCAAGAAATAAGTCTTCTGCCTCCTGTCCTGATACACCCTGTAGAGCAGCCAGGGCATGGATGATGGACTATCCAAAATTAAGAAAGAACAGAATACAAAAGTTGCTTGCATGTAACTGAAATATGACCACATCACATTATAAGTGAAGGCATACACTAATTAATTACCCAGTAACAAAGCATAATACCCCTAAGAATGTGTGCTTTACTTTGCAAATGAAACAGCCTGGTTTTGTTTCTATTGAAACTCATACAATGAGAAAAACACAACAGTTACTGGGATTGTGAGGATTCACACACACACTAAAATATTGTGGTCTAATGTTGGGGAGTTGCATAAGAAAAAACACATTTTAACATTCGTTAGTGGATACCAATTTACTTCTCTCTTTAAAAGAATTGTAAAATTTAGACACCTGATCTGAGATACATCTAGGCAGTTCAGATTTTCATATTCCCAAAAAGAGAAAATCTACTAATCCATTAATCAAGTATAAATCAGTAAATAACAGGAAAGTCCACCTGAGCAGTTTTTTTAGTAACACAATTTATTAAAAGTTTTGCATATTTCAAAATATTCATGCGCGTTCATTGAAATCACCAGCCTATTTAAAACAGTAAATTTTGTAATATTCCAGTTATTAAACAAAACGTCAGATAATCCTAAATATATCTAGATTATATTACAGTATATACTGTATTCTCAAAAATTGAAAAGCATTCAATAAACATTACATACAGTACCTTTAATCATAAAATTCACGGACACACGTCGTATTTCACTTCGCTCTCTGACCGTTAAATTGTTGCTAAATTCTTCCCGTAAAAGATATTCTTTCAAGTCGTTGTAAAATTGAAAAGTCTTCATTTTTTCAAGAAGTGAAAAATATTCTTCTGCCAGGAGAAAAATTCAGTATGCTCCTATTCTTTACAGCGTACTTCTTTCTCCTTCTCACTCGAGTGGCGGAAGTTCTATTTGTTAATGCAGACTGATAAATTAAAATCCCGTGGTAACTTTTTTTCTCGTGTTGTCGTAAAACATTCGACATGCGCAGAACAAATCAGGCAGCGTCGTGAAATGAATTTTAATTAAGCAGAGAGCGCATGCGCGAGACAAATCGGATGGGGACTCGTGTCACAAAGTAAAAAAAACGCAGATCGTGCAGGGTCGTAATAGTTAAGCTCTGCGCATGCGCACGCAAATCTGGTAGGCACGCAGATCGGGTAGCGACAGAGCTTTTTATCTGACTCGGAAGTGTTCATGATCACATAGACAGAAGGGAGAAACACTTCCGGGTCATGGACTATATAAAGGACTCTGGGAAACCAGTACACTGAGCTGAGCTGGGAGGAAGGGTGGTGAAGTGTCTGGGAGTGTAGAGGATTGAGTACTGTATTGTTTATTGATTATATGAGTATTGTGGAGTGTAGGAGCTTTGTGCACTTTATTAGTGTCCAAATAAATAATTCTTGGACTTTTACCTGGTGTCTGGAGTCGAGTCAGAGGGTTCAAGAGGATGAAAAGGGCCTCAATCTGCGACAATGAATAAATCTATGCAAAATGTATCTTAATTTTTCTCTATACATCATTTTAATTTTCTTTTTAAATAGGTTAACATATTTAGATATGTTGGAGGGCGGCAAATTGAAACACCGCCGTGCCCCAAGCGGCACGAACTCAAGCTACGCCATTGCTCTCGGATTTGCGCAAATAAATCAGTACCACGTACAAACTATGATACTTAGTGTGATGAGAGAAGTCACAAAATCATCTGGAATGTTCAAGTACATTATAGAAAAAAACCCAGTATAAATCCGTTAAGCAGTTCTCTCGTGAAAACGGACTGACAGACAGACAGACATTGGATTTTACAAATAGAGAGATTACGGTTGCTAATGGAAAGAAATGTGTTGCCTTCATTTTAAAGGACTTGCTTTTTAGGAGTCAGAACCCTTTATTGGTCCATCCATCCATCCATTATCCAACCCGCTATGTCCTAACTACAGGGTCACGGGGGTCTTCTGGAGCCAATCCCAGCCAACACAGGGCGCAAGGCAGGAAACAAACCCCACACACCAAGCACACATTAGGGACAATTTAGAATCGCCAATGCAGCTAACCTGCATGTCTTTGGACTGAGGGAGGAAACCCATGCAGACACAGGGAGAACATGCAAACTCCATGCAGGGAGGACCCGGGAAGCGAACCCACTGCGCCACCGTGCCGCCCTTTATTGATCCTGTTTTCCTTTAATTAACAACCAAGCAATAATGAGGTGAACAGCAAGCCAACAGACGATGAGCTAAGGGTCTCAGACTCAGTTCCCAGATGGCCTCCATTTTCATTCCAATTAGTTTCTTAATTAGAAGCCAATCCTTGCTGCTAATGAAACACGTTGTTTAATTCTGTGTCTCATTAGTGTCCTAAAATCTGATGATTTTCTTTTTTTTTTTTTTTTTTGTTTTTCCCTGACTGCACAATCCAAATGCTTTGCAGGCCGGTCCTAATGTAGGCCTCTCACAGACCTGCACATGATGAGTTTTTCTGGTAATGAAAAGACAGGAAGTCTGGCTAAAAAAGCAATTAAAAAGGCCAGAGGGGGGTATAGTAATTAGTATGGGGAGGGAGCAAAAGACATCTATTTTGAGAGTGGCTGGGATCAAGAAGCAGCTGAAGATATGGAATGAAAATACGAGGGGTAAATTCGATCATGGATAATGGAAGTCTGATGGGTAGCAAAAGAAAAGAGGGTATATGACTGGCATGTCTGAGACTTGGACATATTGGATTACATTCAACGTTTTAGTACTCACGAGTAGTGTCATTTGGCAAAATTCATCAAGCACTTTCGCAGCAAATTTGCTAGGTTTGCCAGTGACTATGTTTGACAATTTTTTCCCTGAAAAACATGATGTGGTTGGCTTAGGTAAACGTTTTTCCAGTGCCCTGTGATGCTTTGTGAGGCCACTATAACATCGTAGGGATATACCAGTCAACGTTGGTTGGGACAGCCCCCCCAAGTCTATAATGCTGCACGTCAATGGGTATGTATGCCCTTACTTATAACTCATGCTGCAGTTCTGCATAGCGGTGTGCCAAGTGTCTTATATAGCAGCAGCCCTGTTAGTATATGAAGCACATAGTTATTATCCATTTATTGTGGGAAAAGGAGAACACACAAGATGGCACACAGTGGATGGAATGATCTGCGAGTCAATGCAGCTCACTTGCAATGTTTTCACAGACACAACAGGCTAGGGTTGCTAGATGTCCCTTATATACGGGACTTGTCCCATATTTGATAATTTAATGACCTTTCAGGGACACCCAAATGACCCATATATACAGTGCATCCAGAAAGTATTCACAGCGCATCACTTTTTCCACCTTTTGTTATGTTACAGCCTTATTCCAAAATGGATTAAATTCATTTTTTTCCTCAGAATTCTACACACAACACCTCATAATGACAACATGAAAAAAGTTTACTTGAGGCTTTTGCAAATTTATTAAAAATAAAAAAAACTGAGAAATCCCATGTACATAAGTATTCACAGCCTTTGCTCAATACTTTGTCGATGAACCGTTGGCAGCAATTACAGCCTCACGTCTTTTTGAATATGATGCCACAAGCTTGGCACACCTATCCTTGGCCAGTTTCATCCATTCCTCTTTGCAGCACCTCTCAAGCTCCATCAGGTTGGATGGGAAGCGTCGGTGCACAGCCATTTTAAGATCTCTCCAGAGATGTTCAATCGGATTCAAGTCTGGGCTCTGGCTGGGCCACTCAAGGACATTCACAGAGTTGTCCTGAAGCCACGCCTTTGATATCTTGGCTGTGTGCTTAGGGTCGTTGTCCTGCTGAAAGATGAACCGTCACCCCAGTCTGACTTCAAGAGCACTCTGGAGCAGGTTTTCATCAAGGATGTCTCTGTACATTGCTGCAGTCATCTTTCCCTTTATCCTGACTAGTCTCCCAGTCCCTGCCGCTGAAAAACATCTCCACAGCATGATGCTGCCACTACCATGCTTCACTGTAGGGATGGTGCCTGGTTTCCTCCAAACGTGACGCCTGGCATTCACAATAAAGAGTTCAATCTTTGTCTCATCAGACCAGAGAATTTTCTTTCTCATGGTCTGAGAGTCCTTCAGGTGCCTTTTGGCAAACTCCAGGCGGGCTGCCATGTGCCTTTTACTAAGAAGTGGCTTCCGTCTGGCCACTCTACCATACAGGCCTGATTGGTGGATTGCTGCAGAGATGGTAGTCCTTCTGGAAGGTTCTCCCCTCTCCACAGAGGACCTCTGGAGCTCTGACAGAGTGACCATCAGGTTCTTGGTCACCTACTTAACTAAGGCCCTTCTCCCCTGATCGCTCAGTTTAGATAGCCGGCCAGCTCTAGGAAGAGTCCTGGTGGTTTTGAACTTCTTCCACTTCCAGATGATGGAGGCCACTGTGCTCATTGGGACCTTCAAAGCAGCACAAATTTTTCTGTAACCTTCCCCAGATTTGTGCCTTGAGACAATCCTGTCTCAGAGGTCTACAGACAATTCCTTTGACTTCATGCTTGGTTTGTGCTCTAAAATGAACTGTCAACTGTAGGACCTTCTATAGACAGGTGTGTGCCTTTCCAAATCATGTCCAGTCAACTGAATTTACCACAGGTGGACTCCAATTAAGCTGCAGAAACATCTCAAGGATGATCAGGGGAAACAGCATGCACCTGAGCTCAATTTCAAGCTTCACGGCAAAGGCTGTGAATACTTATGTACATGTGCTTTCTCAATTTTTTTATTTTTAATAAATTTGCAAAAACCTCAAGTAAACTTTTTTCACGTTGTCATTATGGGGTGTTGTGTGTGGAATTCTGAGAAAAAAAATGAATTTAATCCATTTTGGAATAAGGCTGTAACATAACAAAATGTGGAAAAAGTGATGCGCTGTGAAGACTTTCTGGATGCACTGTAGTTCATTTTCAAATTTCACGATAAAAATATATTTTTACTACCTTCTTACAGTACTTAGTTGTAACTTTATAAGTAATTATACTTTCTTTTCTCAGATTCTCTTGATGAAAATAACCCAAATGTAATGAGGAAACTCGTGTTTGCTGCCTGTTTGCAGCTTGTTCAGTCGCTCTGGTTGGCTGAGGACGGCGACACTCTTACCGTTTTGCTCTCCAGCCGCGCTGCTGAGCAGTTCTGTATCAACATTGCAACATACAGTGACTGTCACAAAGTGTGTTGTTACTACTCGCCACGGCCCACTTTTTTTCTAACTTAAAAACTAATTCATCCATCCATCCATCCATCCCAAGATGCCAAAACGTAAGAGTAAATTTCATGATAAATATTCCAGCGAATGGACATTTATCAAACAAGGCAGAAGCTGTTTTGAAGCAAACTGTGGTGTATGGAATTGCAATTTCAGTAAATCATTTTCAAATTATTTTACTTTTCTTCATAATCCATTAAAATCCTTGCTTTATATTTTTAACTTATGTCTCTACTTTTATATAATATATTGGTCTGGGTGTGTAGGGGGCATGTATACATTTATAAATATAGTAATATAGAGAGGGATTTTAAGAGTGTCCCGTATTTCTAATTTTCTAATCTGGCAACCCTACAAAAGGCATAACAATTTATGCAAGTGCAAGAAGGAACAGTTGGTTTTGTTTGCATGTGTACACATCTGTACACATCTGCCATCATGTATGTGATTCAACAAGTGCCATTGGGTGTGTAATTCAAAACATGCTATTAGGGTGTTGATTTGTTTTTATTATTTATACATTTTTTGCCTAGGTTTCCAAAATTAATCATTCATTTTTAGTGCTTTTGAAGCTCCTGATTGCAATTACGGTGTTTATTTTTGCTTTGTGCACTCCCACACCCTAGCCTATCATCTATGAGGGAGGAGCGAAAGCCTTAGAGTCATCATAAAATTTTGATCTCTGGTTTTTGATGGATTTTAGGGTCCCCTGATACCGAAAACATCGATACCTCGATGATGGGTGTTTATCTATCTGTCTCCTGTGTGTGTGTCTGTTTGTCACAGTTTCTTGAGGATGGTCTTGAGCTAAAACGGCTGGACGGACAAATACCAAACTCGGAACCTAAGCCTGTTATGAGATGATGATGTGCTGATTAGTTTTTGAGCCAAATCGTGAAAGAGATAGAGGCACTCTAGAGGAACCCTCAAATACTGTGTGAAAGCCAGGGGGCGCACATTTCCCCAAATCCGGCCACAGATAGGCACAGAGACACAAGTGCAAAACAACACACAGTTTATTTCTTCAGGGGGTAGCTCTATTCCCCACTCCTCACTTCAGAGTACAGTACACAATTATCCACAGCAATACTGCTCAGTCCCTTCTTCTTTCTTTTTCTTCCTCTTCTTTCTCTGTTTCTCTGCCTCCTTCCACTCCTCTCCCAGCAGCATTTGTCCTCCACCTCCCGACTCTGGCTCCTCAAATGGAGTAAGGCAGCCTTTTTCACAATGCACCCGGAAGTGTTCCAGGTGCTCTCCAGTCCTCTTCTGGCAGCACTTCCAGGTGTGGTGGAATTGCTGCAGTCCTGGGCTCTGGAACTGTTCTGGCACCCCCTGGCGGTAGCCACAGGCCCCCACATGGTGGAGCTTCCAAGCTCTGTTCCCGTGGCCCCAACACCTACCATGGCGGCTGCCCTGTCGTGTTCCAGGGGAGGTATTGCCCTGAATATGTCCTCTCCCCTGGTCCTTGCATCACAGGGGCATCCCAGCCGGACAAGAGCCCCAGCTGTCCACCACAACTGTGATTCCGCAATTAATTGTGAATTCTTCTCATCAAGTGCTATCGTAGTGACCTATTTTATGATCAGAAAGATCAACATTAGAGCGGTAACAAATTACTGGAATGTTATAAAATAATTTTAGTAACTTGGTTCCAAGTGCGCAAAGCCTACTGACGCTGATGTCCAAATTTTTGGAAATTCCAACCACATAAAAATATATAAAACTAAGGGGCTCTGCCTCCTGGTCGCTTCACTCACCAACTCCAGGGACGAGCTCTATGCGCCAGCCACGTCTCTGCTGCTCGCCTAAGTGGATTTCACTTTCACTGAATAACAAATCTTTTATTTCTCATGAATATGCCTCTTCATTGGGAAGAAACACTACTTTTCTCTAATGGCAACATGAATTAGACGATCTACAACTCTCTGACTGTGAAAGATGAATGTTCTCTTCGTTCCCTTGTACTAATCCTTGTCTAAGAAGTTAAGCAGAAGTAAGCTTTAAAAACATGCTTTGCTGAGCAAACAGAAAAATATTTGTCCAAAGGACTCAAGGTCTAAGCATTCCACACTGAGACTGCCTTATCACGTTTTCCCTTAGTTTACATCTGAACGCCATAACAAAGGGGCCAAGAAATCAAGTTGCAAAAGGGGCGTTGGAGGGGCTCAAGGATTATGTATAATAAAGTGTCGACTGTTACATTTCATAATGATATTAAATCACGCATTCTAGGGGTATGAAAACTTGCCCCACCCAACAGACGGGGTTCAGAAGAGCCCTGACGCTGTCAAGTAACATTGCCTGTTTTTCTGAAACCTGCTCACTGTGACGATGAGAAAATAAAGCTGCTATATGACCACACCTGCTGTCTTGTCTGGTGTCTTCGTCCACATGACTTAAAGTTTAAAGCCGAACAATATCTACATACTTCTGTCATATCACCTATATCCATATATTCGATCTCTTTTCACTGTTCCGTTATTTCACCGAGTAATGATTTGTTTGTTAGCGCTAATGCAATCTTAACTATCAGTTTTTTGAGACTTTCAAATTTTAGTACTTTCATAATCTCTAACCTGCTCTGCATGTGTCTCACGCCAACGTTTTTGAATTCTTTACAACGTTCTACTTTGTCTTCTATTCTTTGTCTTTTATTTCTGACCGCACTTGGAGCAGAGAGAGCAGGAACTGTGTCTGACAATAGCATTCGCACAAATGAGAAGTGAGTGGACCGTGGGCGTGGTTGTAAATGTTTGAGAGGAGGGCGGGGCTTGTCAAAATCTCTTCGCAAAAAGTTTCATCTCGCGGGACCTGAAATTATCGCTTGCAGGAGTTAAAATTTTCTCAGAGGAAGTCTCGTCCCAGGAATTCCTTTTATAATAGAGAGATATAAAATCAACACCCTAACAAGGGCAGTTCATTAGAGCTGTATTCAAATCAATTTGTTTTTCTCTTAAAAGGCACTTCATTTACGGTCAACTACCACATTGCTTCTGTCCTTCCATTTTAACAAAGAAAGGCTTCCATTTATTTTCACATTTGCATTCATTGTCGGGTCTGCTGTGCCAGTGAAACTTTGTAAGTGAGGCACCATACAATAAAGAATAGAAAGATTAAAATGTTTAAAAAAATCATGTGGAATACTAAAGAATCGGGAGTGCTAAAGATTGTAGGAGTAAAAAGATTAATTAAATACGACTTGACAAAACACAAAAGAGTTTTATCACACACGATTAGAGGTTTATCCATCAATCTCGGGTGCAGAACCAAATCCCCATGCTGATCTACAAGTGGTTCCATCAAAGGTGTCATGCATGTTGCGCTTCTTGGAGCATTCTGGGAAGGATCGCCAAGGAAACATGTAGAGCATGGCTTCCGAAAATGACAGCAACTGCAGCAACTTTCTTTTTTTTCTTTTTTTCTTTTTCTTTCTTTTTTTTTTCTTTTTTAGTTCCCATAGAAACTTAAAGATGGCATCAGAGCAAAATAATAATAAAGCTAAACTTTTAAACTGGAAACTGGTGATGTATTTATGACCCAAAATACAAATTAGAAACAATTAGATGTATACCTCATTTAAATGCATCCAGGAAAATAAATAATAATAATAATAAAATTAACGTAATTATAATAGTGGAAGAGGATGCTTAACAACAGGAAATTAAGGGTCTCATGTTGAAGAGTGAACCAGAACAGGATCAGGAGCAGCACAATACTTTTAAGATTAAAGAAGTAATGTATGCTCCATCGGCAGCACTAATTGGTTGCTAATTAAGAAAGTGGGCAGAACAAAAGCCTGAAACCACTGCAGCCCTCCAAGACATGAGTCTGATATGCCTGCCCTTGACAGATGAAACATAGCTGATCTCATCCAGCGAAAAGCTTGTATTGCCAGAGACCAAAATTATAGTAATTTGTGGTCACATTAAGGCTAACATAACTTAATTTGTCTTGTCTTTTAGGAATACTCACTCTATACATTCAGTCAAAAACTTCCTTTAGTTTACACTGGCATCTGGAGAGTGTGTTGAGGGTCTGGGGAAATCAGTTGTGGAGTCCTGTGTATCTCAGTAATCTCATCTCATTTTCTGAAGTGCTCTTCCTGGTCAGCAGGCCAAGCAGATCAACTTAGACGTTCCTGCCCCCAGCTATAGATTCTAGCTCACCTTGGGGAATTCCCAGGCATTCCTAAACCAGTCCAGATATATAATCCCTCCAGCATGTCCTGAGTCTGCCATAGGGTCTCTGTCTGGTGGGAATTGTGCCCAGAAAAGCTCTAGGAGGAGCCTGGGTAGATACTTACAAACATGCCCAAACAACCTCAACTGGTTCCTCTCAATCTGGAGGAACAGCAACTTTACTCTGACGTTCTCCCACCTTATCATGAAATATCAGCCCAGACACCCTGTGAAGAAACTTCATTTCTGCTGCTTGTACTCTTTGATCTCATTCTTTCGGTTGTAATATCAGCTCATGACCAAAGGTGAGGACAGGGATGTAGTAATATGTAATGGTAATATGGGAGTTTTGTCTCTGGACTCTGCTCCCACTTCAAAACCATGGACCGGTACAGCACCCACAGAACACGCTTCTCAATCTCATGTTTACTGTTTCAATTGAAGTGGAGCCGAATTGTGGGCTCACTACCGGAAAACTGAGGCTCTCAGTAATATAAAACAGAATTAAGAAGTGTGGTTGAGAATGGACAGTCCTCATCCAATGATATCATTTTTCATGGTCAAGTTCGCTTAACCCAGTCCTTCATTAGGCTGGGGATGACAGAGGCCTGTCCAGAACACTTTGAACTGTCCCATCGGGCTTGTTTAACTCTAGCTTTAAACATATTTCTGCTTGCGTGGGTGGCCCGTCCATTTGCCATGTTTCTAGCGCCTACAATATACTATTTCTTCTCACTTCTCTCTGTCTTGATGACTTTCTTTGACATTTCTTCCTGCTGATAGAAGGCCTATGATGTGACTGTAAACTCTCTCATGTGAGCCTGGTTTATGCCACCTCAAAGGAACCATTTCTGGACAGGTTTCTTGTGGGGTCTGAAAATGGTTTCTTTTGCTACCGAGACACCAGGCTCCTGGCGGCCACTGGTGTCCCTGCCTCCTTGGACTTTGGATTTAAAACTGAACTGAATAAATGGTTGTGAATTTCTGATATGTGCCTTGTGATGCACTGGTACTGCATCCAAAGTGGGATCAAAAGCTGCTGGCTCCAGTCCTTGTGGGCCTGAACTGAATTATTCACTGCAGGCAATGGATGGATGAATAGATTTATTTATGGTGGAATGAGGAGACATATTTATTTTCTTGGTGGCTTTAAAAGTATCCTGCATGACACTATGTGAGTCATGTCTTGAGGGAACATTTTGCTTTTTTGTGTTGCATCCAGAATTCAGCCACTCCCTCCAGATGTCCAGACTTTACCAGGGCTGTTTCTCTAATGAATCAAGCTGGGCTCGTCACTCATTACATAACCCCACGTTCTCTGGAAAGCCCAGGGAGCATCCTACTGGTATGTGTGTGACAGGTCTTACCAGCAGAGAGCTTTGAGCTTCCATTCCTGCAACAGGAAAAAATGTCAAGAGCATCTGATAGCAGGCGTGGAGGTTTCATCATTTACATGAGGAAATGTTTAGCCCACATGAAAATTATTACTGTAATGAGCTATCCGAAAAGGTTACTGATGCGGTATATTTATTAGGGCAAGCCGCGATGCAATGGAGTGAAAAACAAACAAGTTAAGAAAACGTAGAAAACAAATAATCACCATTCAGGTCACTAACAATCAGTTCTTTATGTACAGAGACACTGCTAGTGTGATGAGATGCACACTCAGTTGCAGGTTGCAGAAATGGATGTCAAGCTCATTCATATACCAGCCAAGATGGAAGGTGCGGGACTTCCAGTGCAATAGCAGAGGGCGTGACGTAAGTAACTGGAAGCAAAAGAAGGTATTACCAAGAGCACCTTCTCACACAAAACCATTCCATTCTTGGGGAACCATCTTGCTGTTGCCTCTCCAGTGCACCTGTTGTCACTTTCTTTGGCACCAAAGCAGGTGAAGTTGATTCACAATCGCTTAGACTTCCTAACTGGACAGATTGATATCTCCAAAACTTCACTGACGTGATGTTAGACTGGAATGATTAAGTGTTTCCTTAATTTCTCAGAGTAGCAGATAGATAGATAGATAGATAGATAGATAGATAGATAGATAGATAGATAGATAGATAGATAGATAGATAGATAGATAGATAGATAGATAGATAGATAGATAGATAGATAGATAGATAGATAGATAGATAGATAGATAGATAGATAGATAGATAGATAGATAGATAGATAGATAGATAGATAGATAGATAGATAGTGTGGTGGATTACCGGCTTCTTACTCCGGCCATCACCCCCAGGCCGCCAGGAGGAGCTCTCCGGACAGCGTGGACGTGCCCCGAGTTCCAGCAGGGACTCATGGACTATGTAGGTTTTATACGCAGCCCTGCTGGATACCTTGGGGGCCACCAGAAGTCGCTGTAGGAGGACTCAGAGGCTCTTATGTGCCCTATAACCCGGGAGTACGTCATGGTCACGTGACAGGAAGATACGATGTGCTCCCGGGTTGAAGAAAAGGACTGTTTACCCTGACCCGGAAGGAATAAGGAACTGTGGACTGATTGGGCAGGAACACCTATGGGTCAGGGTGTATAAAAGGACTCTGGGAAGCCCAGTACAGTGAGCTGCGCTGGGAGGTAGGAGGGCAAAGTGTCTGGGCAAGGAGGTAAGAGTATTGGTATTGTGATTTATGAGTAGTGTGGAAAAGAGGGTGCTTTGTGCACATTATTGTTATAAAATATAAAGAAGTCTTGGACTTTTATCCAGTGTCTGGAGTGGTACCTGAGGGTCCGAGAGGTGGATCGAGGGCATATCTGCGACAATAGATAGATAGATAGATTTTAATTTGGCATAATAGGGAGGATAAGATAGATAGATAGATAGATAGATAGATAGATAGATAGATAGATAGATAGATAGATAGATAGATAGATAGATAGATAGATAGATAGATAGATAGATAGATAGATAGATAGATAGATAGATAGATAGATAGATAGATAGATAGATAGATAGATAGATAGATAGATAGATAGATAGATAGATAGATAGATAGATTTTTTCTTGATTTCTCCCTCTGCTCCATATTTTACAATATGGATTACAAGTGACATCAAGGGTCATTTGAACCAGAAGAAAAGGGCTTTTAAAGGTGGTGATCAGCATGAGCTCAAGTGCGTGCAGAAAGAACTCCAAGTCCAGCTCAGGGCGGCGAAGGAGCAGTACAGAAGAAAGCTGGAGCAGAAGTTGCAGAATAACAGCATGAAGGAAGTGTGGGATGGGATGAAGATCATCATTGGCTGCAGCTCGAAGTGGGGTGCCACCATCGAGAGAGACGTGAAGAGAGCAAACCAAATGAACAACTTCTTTAACAGGTTTGACCACCCTAACCCACTCTCACTCTCACCTCGGAGTACTGCACCCTACACCCTCCTCCATTATATATGCGCCCGGCCCGACAGAGATTCACACTGGAGGCACGTATAAAATGAAAAGACTTTTATTTTTCTTCACCTGTGGGGCATGTCTTCCCCGTAATCCCCACAGGCATAACACAGCCCCAAGTGTGCAAGCACCACCAAACACACCACACACTTTCTTCTCCTTTCTCTTCCATCACCACTTCGTAAAGCTTTGTCCTCCTCCTCCTCCCGACTCTGGCCACTGAGTGGTGGTTGCTGGCTCCTTTTATTGGGAAGTCCTCCAGGTGCTTGATTGCCAACATCCAGCTGCACTTCCGGGTGTGGTGAAATCAGTGCCCAGAAGGGTCCAGCAGCTGTTACTGCAGCACCCCCTGGTGGCGCTCCAACCCCCATGAAGCCCTGGGGGAGTCCGAGGCACCGCTGCAACACAGGGAAGCTGCCATCTAGCGTCCAGGGGGAGGTATTGAGTTTCCCATGCCTGCTCCCCCAGAAGATATGCAGCAGGGGCATCCCGGTCAGGCATGGATCCCAGCCGCCTGCCACAATAGATAGATAGATAGATTTTAATCCCACAGGCCAGGCTTCTACTGGACAAAGCTAAAGCAATCCTATAGAGAACAGAGCGATGATCTGATATTTCATTACAATTTCAAAAACCAGACCACTCACAGCATACTGTATGTTACCATATAACAAAAGGCTCACTTGACATTTCTCTCTGTCCCACAGCACACATTGCCATTTTTTATGAGAAAATGGAAGTTCAAAACTGCAGCAGCTATTTCAGTATCTCTCAGTCTGGTTGTAAGACCAGCCGAACAACGTGCAACTGTTTCTGCAGAGAATTACTGCACCACCGAGGATATGTTGTACTGAACTTTAACCTGGCATCCCAGAATGTTTCCCATATTCCTTATCAAAGTTCTAATATTACTAGGACACGGTAAAAGGGTAGGGCTGAATGTAGTGCATCTTGGAAAATGGCCCTTGACAAGATTGAAAGCTGCAGGACAGACTGGCATTACTCGTTTTGCTAAGCTTTGGCACAGAAGACTTTGCTAAAAAGCCAACTGCCAGACAGTCTTAATTCCAGCAAGAGTGTCAGTTTTCTCTCCACAGGGCCTCTTTGGAATGCAGCCTCGGTGCCTTATCTAATAAAACGATCAATCTCAGACCAAGCAACGGCCCAGAGATGTCTCCTTGTGGTACCGGTTGCAACATTCGTCTAGAACAAAGAGCCATAACTCGATGATTGGCAAACTTGATGGGCAAATCTTTGCACCAATAGTGAACCAAAAACGATGAGCTTATGTGCACCCAAGAAACCAATTGCAAAATATCTACTTCCTTTAAAAAGCTGTGCCAGCCCCAGATCTATGCTCTCTGTAATGAGTTTACTGCTCGGCCCAGGCATTTACTTCTGCTCTCTATAGCATGGACCACATTGCTTATACAGTGCAGAAATAACAAAAGCAGGAATGATTCCTTTTACTCCGAAGGGTAACCTGGTGCTGTACTGGAAGTTTGTAAAACGTGTCTGTATTAGAGTTAGATGAGGGTGCCATTAGTTCAAACCTTGCAAGTAGCAAGTGCATGAGCAAGATGGAGACCTGCGTAAAACCCTGCATTCATCTTGCTAAAAACAGGAATGGACTGGTCAATAGCTGCTCAGCAGAATTAAACTTTGTGCTAGCCAAAAGAGTATACTGTTTCTAAAAACCCTAAAGAGAAAACTGCAGGTGAAAAAGGAGAAGAACTCCTGAGCAAAGAAAGAAAAGCGTGCTTAGCTTCCTTTAATGTGCTGGAGAAAACCAACCCAGAAAGAACAAAGCATTGCTTGCACCAAACCATAAGTACACCTACTTTGATTCTGAGAACTATTAATTGTAACTTAATAATTAGGATAAAGCCAACTAATGTATTGTGGTATTGGTATCACTGTAACTGAAAAGAAATAATCTTTGTGAAGGTTAAGTCTTTAGCTGTTAGAAGTTTCTTTGTAAATCCAGTAGGAAAGTTTAAAGCAGCATCTCACATGCACACACAAAAAACTAAACCTAACTCTAACTGGCTGTGAGCAAATGAACATCACAGTGCAGATTCTAGAAGCTTAATAACTAGTGAAAGAATGTATGCATCTTGACCACAAGAATCAAAAGATCACAATTCCTAAGTTATGTGCCTTTTTCGATAGCTGCAGGTTTTCTTCTTAAATCCATGTCTGTCTCCTGAAGACTGTGTCTGGTCTGTCAGGCAGACGTTTGAGGCTTTGTCTTTACCACGGCGAGCATTCCTCTGTCATCAGAGTGGTAGTCTTCCTTGGCAACTACTGAGCTCACAAGTGTGTTGTTTCTTCTTAATGATATTCCAGACAGTTGACGTTGGTCCTCCTAAAGTTTTACTGATGTCTCAAATGTTCTCATTCTTGCTTTTCATCCTCATAATGGCTTCTCTGACTTTCATTGGCACAGCTCTTGTCCTCATATTGAACAACAGCAACTCCAAAGGGTAGAAGCAAGTCAAGGTATCTTATGAAGCAAAGAAACCCCCTGAGGAATCACAAACACCTGTGATGCTGATTGTCCCTAATATTATGGTGCCCTGAAATGGGGAGACCATGTAGAAAAAGTGTGATGTGGCTGAAATGTTTGGAAATCCCCTTAAATGAAAGTCTGTAATGTGCACTTTAATCACAATTTATGAATTGTTTGGTTTGCAATTTTAAAGATAGATAGATAGATAGATAGATAGATAGATAGATAGATAGATAGATAGATAGATAGATAGATAGATAGATAGATAGATAGATAGATAGATAGATAGATAGATAGATAGATAGATAGATAGATAGATAGATAGATAGATAGATAGATAGATAGATAGATAGATAGATAGATAGATAGATAGATAGATAGATAGATACTTTATTAATCCCAACAGGAAATTCACATACTCCAGCAGCAGCATACTGATACAAAAAAACAATATTAAATTAAAGATTGATAATAATGCAGGTAAAAACAGACAATAACTTTGTATGATGTTAACGTTTACCCCCCGGGTGGAATTGAAGAGTCGCATAGTTTGGGGGAGGAACGATCTTCTCAGTCTGTCAGTAGAGCAGGACATTGACAGCAGTCTGTTGCTGAAGCTGCTCCTGTTGTCTAGAGATGATCCTGTTTAGTGGATGCAGTGGATTCTCCATGATTGACAGGAGCCTGCTGAGTGCCCGTCGCTCTGCCACAGATGTCAAATTGTCCAGCTCCATGCCTACAATACAGCCTGCCTTCCTCACCAGTTTGTCCAGGCGTGAGGCGTCTTTCTTCTTAATGCTGCCTCCCCAGCACACCACCACGTAGAAGAGGGCGCTCGCCACAACCGTCTGATAGAACATCTGCAGCATCTTATTGTAGATGTTGAAGGACGCCAGCCTTCTAAGGAAGTATAACCGGCTCTGTCCTTTCTTACACAGAGCATCAGTATTGGCAGTCCAGTCCAATTTATCATCCAGCTGCACTCCCAGGTATTTATAGGTCTGCACCATCTGCACACAGTCACCTCTGATGATCACGGGGTCCATGAGGGGTCTGGGCCTCCTAAAATCCACCACCAGCTCCTTGGTTTTGCTGGTGTTCAGGTGTAGGTGGTTTGAGTCACACCATTTAACAAAGTCCTTGATTAGGTCCCTATACTCCTCCTCCTGCCCACTCCTGATGCAGCCCACGATAGCAGTGTCGTCAGCGAACTTTTGCACGTGGCAGGACTCCGAGTTGTATTGGAAGTCCAATGTATATAGGCTGAACAGGACCGGAGAAAGTACAGTCCCCTCTGGCGCTCCTGTGTTGCTGACCACAATTTCAGCTGTGCAGTTCCCAAGACGCACATACTGAGGTCTGTCTTTAAGATAGTCCACGATCCATGCCACCAGTCATGGATGCCGCCTCCCATCTCTGTCAGCTTGTCCCTAAGGAGCAGAGGTTGGATTGTGTTGAAGGCGCTAGAGTCGTCTAGAAACATAATTCTTACAGCACCACTGCCTCTGTCCAAGTGGGAGAGGGATCGGTGTAGCATATAGATGATGGCATCCTCTGCTACCACCTTCTCCTGATATGCAAATTGCAGAAGGTCGAGGGCGTGTTGAACCTGTGGCCTCAGGTGGTGAAGCAGCAGCCTCTCCATGGTCTTCATCACATGTGATGTCAGAGCAACAGGCCGGAAGTCATTCAGCTCACTAGGATGTGATACCTTTGGGACTGGGGTGATGCAAGATGTTTTCCAAAGCCTCAGGACTCTCCCCTGTTCCAGGCTCAGGTTGAAGATGCTCTGTAGAGGACCCCCCAGCTCCGATGCACAGACCTTCAGCAGTCGTGGCGATACTCCATCTGGACCCGCTGCTTTACTGGCACGAAGTCTCCTCAGCTCTCTGCTCACCTGCGCTGTTGTAATTGTGGGTGGGGATGTCTCTCCTATGCTGGTATCAGCAGAAGGATGGGTGGAGGGTGTAGTACTCCGAGGTGAGAGTGAGAGTGGGTTAGGGTGGTCAAACCTGTTAAAGAAGCTGTTCATTTGGTTTGCTCTCTTCACGTCTCTCTCGATGGTGGCACCCCGCTTTGAGCTTCAGCCAGTGATGATCTTCATCCCATCCCTTACTTCCTTCATTCTGTTATTCTGCAACTTCTGCTCCAGCTTTCTTCTGTACTGCTCCTTCGCCGCCCTGAGCTGGACTCGGACTTCCTTCTGCACGCGCTTGAGCTCATGCTGATCACCGCCTTTCAAAGCCCTTTTCTTCTGGTTCAAAAGGCCCTTGATGTCACTTGTAATCCATATTGTAAAATATGGAGCAGAGGGAGAACTCAAGAAAAAATCTATCTATCTATCTATCTATCTATCTATCTATCTATCTATCTATCTATCTATCTATCTATCTATCTATCTATCTATCTATCTATCTATCTATCTATCTATCTATCTATCTATCAAGTTTTTCTGGTGCTGACCTGTGCAGGAGGCATCACTCAGTGGATCTCGCTGATCTGTAGCACCGTTTGTTTCTATGGATGTCTTTTTTGTCAGCATTATGGCAGTATTACCCGTCTTTGACGCCTCTACTCTGCCCGGCTTGGTTCTTCTTCACACTGTGCACACTGAGTCAGGTGCACTTGCGTTGTTGAATATGTGGCACACGTCTAAAAACAAAGTAACACGTCTTTAAAAGCAACATCATTTGCATGAAAAGGTGCTATAGAAAAAAAATGTTTGTTTTTGTTGTCCAGTCTAATTTTGTACATTTTTTATAATTTCCATACTACTTCAGAAATTGTCACTGTTAAAAATCACCACATACCCCAACACGTAAGCCAAGAAAATGTGAACTTCTCCTAAACATTTCAGTGACAGACATTATTATTATGAAATAGTGTGGAAAAATCTTCAGAAGCATTAACAGGTTTTCGTCACATTGAACAGACCACAAAAATAAGTATATATGATGCTGGGACAGGCGGTCACTCCCAGCAATCCTGTAATGGAATAAGCAGGCTCATAAAATAGACAGACGAATGGGCAGATACGTGAATTTTTAAAATGTGATCAAATATTTTCCAGAATGGGTTGCATTCAGGACTCTCAAATATGGTGAAATCCACAAAGCAAGTTAAGACCCTTGCTGGCCTCACCCCAAGGCACCCTGTCCCCAGTTACTACCTGAACGCTTTGGCCGGCTCATGTACAAAATAGGTAAATGGTTTAAAAGTTTAAAATACAAAGAAAGTCACAGAAATATACCAAAATGCCCTACAAGGGAGAGGTTGACTGTAAACCTCTGGCCTTGTGAACACGAGGGTGTGACACTAGAGGGCGCTGTTGCTCCTCAAACCCGATAGACAAACATCCAGGACACCAGGTGAAAGTACAAAAAGGTAATTTAATTTCTTCCTTTTCTGTAATCGTGCCTCTAAGCACCCCAATCACCAAATACAGGCAAGTAGTAATTGTAGATTACAATAACAATACACACAAATCACTACAATTCTCTCCTCCACACCTCCCAGCAATCTCTGCCAACTCCCTCCCAAATCTGGCTCGCTTGCTGGGTTCCCAACAGTCCTTTATATAGTCATTGACTCGGAAGTGCTTCCGTTCTTCCTCTCACGTGACTTGCCAGCACTTCCGGGTCAAATGGAGAGCTTGAGTTTTACTGGAAGCAAAAATCCCTCTGTCTCCCTGCAGCGTCTCCTGTCAGTACCCAAGTTACCCAGCAGGGCTGTTAAGCCGAACTCCATATCCCATGGTGCTCTGTGGGAATCCGGGGCACTGCTATGCTGCAGGGAAATTGCCATCTGGCGTCCTGGGGGAGGCAGCATCCCAAAGTAGCTGCATTCTCCCATCCTTCCACTCTTTAGGCATGCCAACCGGGTTGAGATGTCGGCTGTCCATCACAAGGTCAATTTGAATTCTTCATAAAATGAAGATGTGTTAACAAAAATAGAAACATACAACAAAATGCACAAAAGACCAAAATAAGGATTTGTCTATAAAGCAATATGAAGGCAAAATCCCAATTCAAGGACAAAATCCAAATAACAATTATAACAGAAACAAAGGGGTATAAGCCTGGTAACCCTAAAGCCCATATAATTGGATTACAAAGCAAAATGAAAAGACGTAATAATTGCAGAGACACCTTTTCAGACGCAAGTTCAGGACTGAACTGGCAAAGATGATGGAACTTCCAGTTTTCAGTCCTCCCAGCAGGAAGAGGCGGGTCCAAGTGGTCGGACACCAGAAGTGATGTCAGCAGTGTTATAGCCGTCAATCATCCAGTCTGTAGAGGAACAAGAAAGAAAGGCATTAGGACACAGCTTCAACTCCCAGTGCAGCAGTAGAATTACGGTCACTAGAGCCCTTCTGCTGTACACATTGCGCACGCATGTGAAATATTTTTCTATTTATTAGATTAAAAAATGTCAAAATAACACTACTCAAAGTAAACTTGTGATATGTTTGAGTTTTATTTCTTCTGGCAGCTGTCTCATGTGCTTAGAGCGCACCACAGCTTGTTCCAGTTGCCAGGGTAACTGTTCCCATCATTGAGGGGCGTGGCACTCGGGTTCCTCACCTGTTGGCGATTGCAGCAGTGGGTTTAACTCATTTCAGTGTTCCTTCATCTGAACTGTCGACAACAAAAAACTTTGCTAAACGTATCGTGAATATTTCTTGTTTTCTGCTTTGATGTTGGGTTCTTAAATTTTTGTTTTGTCCCTCTGACCTCGGTTTTCATTTTGCTCTTTGGCTTGTGTTTCAGCACTTATTAACCCTTTTCTGTTTCGCATCTCACTCCTGGTTTGTTCTTTAAAAATATAGTCAGTTTCTGATGCAACCAATACAAAGTTATTGTCTGTTTTTCACCTGCATAGCGCTTTGAGTACTGTACTGAGAAAAGCGCTATATAAATGTAATGAATTATTATTATTATTATTATTATCATTCTTTAATTTAATATTATTTATTGTATCAGTATGCTGCTGCTGAAGAATGTGAATTTCCCATTGGGATTAATAAAGTATCTTGATGTCACTTGTAATCCATATTGTAAAATATGGAGCAGAGGGAGAAATCAAGAAAAAATCTATCTATCTATCTATCTATCTATCTATCTATCTATCTATCTATCTATCTATCTATCTATCTATCTATCTATCTATCTATCTATCTATCTATCTGTTAAAATGAGTTATTTTCTTTCATTTTCCTCTGTTTCACTAAGGTTATTAGGCATATATTTTACATACTTGTATATTCTGGGGGTTTTGAATCCCAAGGAATGTGAAGTTCCAATTGGTTCTGTAAAATATTCAACTGTTAATAAGTTGAAATTTGATAACGTCTTTTTAGGACACCATTTTGTTTGTTCATTGAACGCCAGCTTTTTGATGAGTTAGCATTGGCTGTTTCCACAGTGAACCATCTGAACATTTCCCAGGAACGCACAGTGCATAAAGTAATGTGGATTATTCACATTAAAGGTAAGCGCTAAGGTTTTCTAAGCATATGTTATTAGAATGATTTGTTTCTATCCTAGTTTTGTTAAACTTTATTTTCTTGTATGGAATGTTATTTGATTTTAATAAATTCAATAATATTATAAAAAAAAAAATTAGAATTCTCTATTTAACTTCACAGTTATTTATCCCTGAGTGACCCACTGGTTTCTCAAACAGGATATTTTTCCCGGCTTTAAACTTTTGATTTTTGGGTTGTCAGTCAGTCAGTCAGCAGTCCATTTGTTTTGACTTCTGCTTGCTATCTGACCATGGCTTTTCTCCCGACCCCATTTTCAAATTTTTCACTGTCTCACCTTGAGTCACAGCCTCAATGATCCACTGCCGAGTCTCTCTTTCTGACTGCAATATAAAGGCAACCAAAAGGACCCAGCAGCAGTGATGACAGGGTGGCCCCGCCTCCTGGGGCACCACCCACAAAGCACTAGAAATGGCAGATACATTAAAAGTAATAGAACACAAAAATTAGGCAAAACTAACAGCAATACTATAAATACATGAAAATAAAAATTCAAAAGCAACAAAAATTAAAGTAAAACAAGTAAATATAAATACAAGCCAGGGGTAAAATCCTGTAACACAACAGAATGAACCTGCTGGAGTGGCACATAATGTTACCACATCACTGCTCTTGGATTCTGGATTTGTTTTCAGCCATGGTGACCTAGTGGGATCTGATGTGTTGCCCCTGTGTTCCTGTAGATTTTCACCTACAGTCCAAATACATACTGTACATGCTACATTGATTGTCGGCATTACAGTTTCCACAGTTTTCTTGTACATTATAGGAACTACTTCTACAGAAGCAAAACAAGACTACACAGTAATAAATAAATGAATGTCACTGATGTTATTGTCTCCTTTTCCATCTACAGCTCAAAGAAACCTCCCAATGACTGCAAGGGATCATCTCATTTTGGGAAGGGCAGACCACCGGATCCTGTGACCGCTCTGCAGAGCCTTGTATGGTCACATCCCAATCAGACGATGCTGCCTTCTCTTGTTTTAAGTTGTTTGCACCACCGTGTTTTTTTAGGTAATTGTCTGGTTATTAAAGGGGGCAACCCGGTTAGTTCTCCAACATTCCTTTGGTGGATGACAAGTGATAAAAGCATATACTGGGATGCAGCTGACAACAAAGTCTCTCTCATAGATTGAGAAGATTTGGGTGGACCAAGGTCATTGATGGACCACCAAGCTGTCATTTTTGTATGGACAAGAGCTTCTGTTAATCTGGGTTCTTCTCCCTCTCCTTCCATCACCTTCATTTGTCCAAATCATCAGAGAGACAGTCAGTCTGAAAATAAATTGCCAGTTAATGAATAATGCAGTGCTGCAGGGGATGTTCTTTAGTGAGGGTCTCTCCTAGTTAATGATTGTCGATATGGCCTTTTTCTAAAGCAGGGGTGTTGACCTCCAGGTCTGCTGGGCCACAGTGGCCGCAGGTTTTCATTCTCACCCTTTTCCTAATCAGTAACCAGTTTTCACTGCTAATTAACTCCTTTTCCCTTCATTTTAATAGCCCTGTTTTGAAGGATTCAGTCCTCTGAATTAATTCTTTTCTTTATTCTTTCTCTATTTTCAGATATTGTGCGGTGGGCAAAGATGAGCTGGGGCATCATGTATAAACGGTGCGTACGCACAGAAATGTTGCGTAAGAACGTTTTCACGTTCAAATCGCGATGTATAAAACCTACACTTGGCGTAAAGCCACGCACTTTTCCACGGTTCCTCATACCCTGTCGTATGCAAGTTCTCCGCTCGGTTTTGCAGACTGGCGGCACCCAGCGTCAAAGCAGTGCTACTGTTCCTGTGTGGTTACCCTTTCTTAGATCCACATCCACGACAGCGGATTTATCAAAAACACTGAAATTAACCGCATATTATTCATAAATTTAATGCATCTGATTGTAATTAACCTGTAACAATATAATGGTCCACAGAATGGTCAAACTATTCTAATTACCATAACTGCTTTAGCGTTGTTACTCTCACTGCACCTTCTTCTTCTTCTGTCAGCTGCTCCCGTTAGGGGTTGTCACAGCGGATCATCTTTTTCCATATTAGTCTCACTGCACCACTCAAGAGTATTTATATCACTGTATCTGAGTGTGAATCACAGATCTACAGCGATCAGAAAGAGAATTATCGGTATACAGCACTCGCTGCCTCAGCCATTCGCTATTTGAACTGCTCTCATCCGACCAACGCTTCAGAGCCTTTCCTGTTCGGACCTCGCGGTTCACAAACAGTTTCATCCCAAGAACTCTAAACGCACTCAATCAGTGCATCAAGTGCTCCTTGTAGAACTGTTTGTACTTGCAAGTTACCGTGAGGTAATTGTACTTATGATACAGTTATAATATTGCACAACCTGAGCCACTTTATAAAGCGCGTATTTACATATGACGGCGATATCATTTTTAAGATGAAATGCAGCAAAATATGTTGATTATATTATACAGATAAAACTTTAACTTTAACTACACGGTGCCGCAGCGCTAGCGAGCTTGAGCTTCGTTCACTGATTGTTCCTGCCTCGCGCTGTATTCATACTGTGGCTGGCACATTAAACATTACGAAGATCTTTCGATGTTCCTTACACGTTTTGAAGAATCGGCGTTCTAAGCTTACAGATGGCATAATGTCTATTACAGAGCTGATTGTGTGGCGATTGGGTATTTGGAAAAAGAAAGTAAGGACAGGAATTGGGGGTTAGTACTTTTGAAAAAGACAGTACTTCTGTAATAAAGCATTTTATTGAAGGTTGCGTATGGCACAGCAAGCATCTTGCTGTAAGACATGAACAATCACTGCGCCACCATGTTCCGGTGTTTAATAACATGCTTTAACTCAAATCATCATGAAAATGATATCACGTATACTTCTCAGTATTTTAATTATTCAGAGAGCTGTAATATTACGAATGTAATGGATTCTGTGTCCTGTCGGAGGAAGAGCACGTAGTGATTCAGGCACATAGAGCACATATAAGATCAAATACACAACAAAGCATTTAACGTGCTACTTTAGTTACGATGGGATTTGAGAAACTAGTAAATTAAACGATTTTAAGATGAAGTTTATGATGTTCTACTTTAATGACAAAATAAACTACGTGATTAAAGTGGAAATTTCGAGATTAAAGTTGACATTTCGTGCTTTTTTCATATTGTGTGCCTTTTTTTTCACTGTACCCTTATAAGCTTTCATATGACACTCAGACGGTGGGCTACGAGTCGCCTTTTCACGCCAACTTTGATATGTGACAACTTCTTTTTTATTTCGGGCACTGTGCGACTTTGTGAACTTGAGCTTTCCAGTTTCTCCGACACGCTATGTCACTCGATCAACTTCCTTTTGCTGCTTATATAACCATTTAAACCAACAAATAGTATGTTTTTCTTTGCCTCCATTTGGTATTCGCTGAAATTCTTCTATTTTTCCTCGTACTTTTGCCATTGCCTTTTCACAGAACGCTGGACTTAAGGGCTATTTATATTGATTTGCATATTCAAAGAAGCGTAATTCTGGGAGGAGTTGGGGTGGGACAGCAGGCGCGTGCACGTGTGTTTATTTCCACGTTGAGCGGGATTTATGTAGCGGAAGAACATGGAAGTTGGCGAACGCACAGATTCCTGCATCTGGATTTTTCTGTGCCTAAGCACATTTCAGCTTTTGTGCTTACGTCATGTTATAGTGTGAATTCTACGCACGCCGTTATACATGAGGCCCCTGGTCATGTGGTGGCTCGTTTTGTGTCTCATTGTTTGGCTGCTAATTAAGGAAAAAGAGACGACTAAAAGGCCTCAGTCAAGTTAATTAAAACTACTGCAAAAGAAGTTAATTAGAAGTAGAAGCTGGTCACTAATGAAGAAGATGGTTAGAATGAGAACCTGCAGCCACTGCAGCCCTCCAGAATCGGAGTTCAACACCTGTGTTTTAAAACAGGGGTCACCAACTCCAATCCTGGAGGACCACCATGGCTGCAGGTTTTCATTCTAACCCTTTTTTATGATGAGTACCCTGTTTATGCCGCTAATTAACTTCTTTTGAATTCATTTTAATTGAATTCCTTTTCTAAGATTTGTTCCCCTGAATTGCTTCATTTCCTTCCTTAAATGAAGTGTGAAGTGAGGGAGCCAACAGAAGACCAACTAAGTCAGGGTCTGAAACTCCAACCAATTTCACTCCAACCAGTTACTTAATTAGGCGCCGATTCTTGTCGTTAACTCGTTCTTTAATTCCATTGCTTGTTGCTGCTTTCGTGGTGCATTAGCAGACATTTCCGAAATTGTGGATTTTCTCTTTTCTAAGAGCACTGGTCAAATGTTTTGTGGACCTGAGCAGATCGACATTCCTGAGAACTTCACCTTTCCTTATTTTCAGATATTTTATGATGGACACCAGTTGTTTTGGCTCATTTTGTATTTAATTATTGTTTGGCTGCTAATTAAGGAAAAAGAAACAATTAAGGGGTCTGAGTCTTCAAGAGCAAGTCAATTAAAATTAGTTCAAAAAAAGTTAATTTCCAGCAAAAACACGTCACTCATTAAGAAAAGGGTTAGAATGAAAACCTGCAGCCACTGTGGTCCTCCAGGACTGGAGTTGGGGACCCCTGTTCTAAAGGAAGCCTTGAAGGTGTTCCGAACTACTTCCTATGACCACCGCAGGTTCAAAGACCTCAGCTAAGAGTGGAGGATTTGTCTGGGGAGATGGGTGTCTGGCTTTTTTATGTAGGGACCTTTACAACAGAGGTGTTTCTGCAGGATCATGCTTTCATCGTGGGTCATTTGTTGTCTCCAACACTGTGGACACCAAAATTAGAACAATGATCCTTCTACAAGATACTGGGAATCTTCTGAAGGCACCACGGAAGGCAATTCTCAGGTGTGTTCAGTTGCCATTTACCAATAGGACTATAACTAGCCATGTCCAATTTCCATCTCCTGGTAATATCGGAACTTTGATAAGGAATATGTGAAGCAGTCTGGAATACAAGTCCACACCACATCCTTGGTAGAGCATTAATCCTCTGTGGAAACAGCTGCACAAAGTTTGGATGGTTTGTGGTCGTCATGAGAAATACTAACAAAGCTGTTAGAACATAAGAAATGGGGCAAACGAGAGGAGACCATTCAGTCAATGAGGCTCGTTTGTTTAGCTAATAGCCAAGCTGTCCTCACATCTCATCCAGATTCTTCTTAAAGTTTCTTCAACTCCATGTCTTGGTAGTTTGTTCCAGATTCTTACAATCCAGAAGATGTGCTTCCTGGCCTCACTCTGCAATGCACTTCTCTTTAATTTCCACCAATGTCCTCAAGTGCAAGATTCATCCTTTAGCTGAAAGAATGTGGCTGGATCAACTTTATCAAAGCCTTTGAGGATTTTGAAGACCTAGATTATGTCCCCATGCAGACTAAACAGGTTTTATTCTTTGAGTCTGTCACAGTTTGACACGTCCATAAGTCCTATATTGTGCATTATGTAGTTTGAGCATAACATCCCTTGACTTATATTCTACAGGTTCTGTGGAACCAAGCCAGATATTAAGTGAACCATTTTTCATGCTGGAAGATGTTTGTTTCTGAAATTATAATAAAATATAAGACCATTGTTCTGTTCTGTAGACTTGATTAAGCTTTGTCCAATATAAGCCAGAGTTGTGAGATGTTTTTGCTGAAGATTGCCATTTCATTCTGGAATCTATCAATGCTTCATTCATTGATGTTGTAAAGGATGGCAAGCATGGATTCAGAAACCAAACCTATATAATGACAGGAACGAAGGTAGGACATTCCTTGCCTCAACTAAGAGACGGACAGAAGGTGGCAACGACGTAACGGAGATGCTGACATCATGGTAGGGCTCAGTTGAGGACCCTTATACCATAAGGACTGATGGAAATAAAATATATGAACTATTTGCTACCCCAAGACACAAGATGGCAGCAAGCATCCCTGGTCTATGGCACCTGTACGGACACCCACAGGGCATGCTGGGATCTGTAGTCCAGCAGGATGGCCCTACTGAATTGCGTGGGTGCGGCCAGGGGGTGCAACATAGATCTGTGAACCTTACTTTCTGGGGCTTCTGTGTGACATGGAGGTGCTTCCAGGGGAATGTGCTCTAATACTGGAAGTACTCTCGAGTCCTAGATAAAAGGAGTCACTTCACCTCACCTCAGGAAGTCAGAGTTGGGAGGGAGAGGACAACACTTGTTTGGAGGAAGAGAAGTAGGATGGAGAGGGAGGAAGACTTTTATTTTGATTGTTGTGGTGTGCTGTACAGGATCTTTCTAGAAGGGCCTGTAAAGGTACTGGAAAGAACACAAAATTGTTGTGTTTGAACCCATTTGTTGTGTCAGTTGTGTCGTGGGTTTGGGGTGCTCCTACGCCCCCTGGAGGCTACAGTGGATTTTGAAATGTTATACTGTCATGTTGTGTGGAGTATCTGGACACTCTGCTTCTCTCTTAGATCACTGACATGTGTAAGTTTGTAGGTTAACTGCCAACTCCATGCCAAGTCAATACATTGGGCGATGGACTGGCATCCTGTCCAGGCTTGGTTCTTATCTTAAGCCCAGCGATGCCAGGATATGCACTTCCGTGCTACCCTACAATTGGTAAAGTGGTTTGAGAAAATGGACACCATATTGATAAAGCATCAACTATCTTAGAATCACTGAAATTGGGAAAGAAAGTACTGGCACAGGGAGACCAGTTTAAATTGCACCCACGCTCTGTAAGGACTTCCAGTTTTTAGTTAAGTAAAAACCTGGAACAATTTACAAATATTGGAAGCTGGCTCCGAAAAGAAAGGGGTAACTGATTAGTTTGTGGTGAAGATTACAATTTAGATTTTTTTTAATTGCAAAAATTTTAACGGCATAACTTTTTATAAAACATTCAAATTGGAAAGAAGCCCAGTAACCAGCTGGCTATCTTTCAGAAATGTACCCACACACCTAACTACATAAAACTAAATAGTCATATGATTCATCTAGAAGCTTTCTTACCTTTTTATTTTCCAGCAGGGAATGTAAAGTGAGTGCAGGAAGTAAGCGACAAGCATTCAAATGTAAAACACTTTTCATGCATCACATTTAAGGTTGCTCTGGTCACTCACTATGAGCTGGCTGCAAACACCCTGTGGTCAGACAATAATTTGATATTCAACCTGAAAACAAAAGTTAGAAATGAGGGATGAAGAAAAACATTTTTTGATTACCTTGAGTAAGTTAATATTCCATTTGTAATTTTTCAAGGTGAGTAATTAATTTTCCTGAGTTTCTAGACCATTCTTAATTTACCTTAAAATGCACTTCAGTTTTTGGGATATCTAAATCTCATTTCAAGATATCTCTTAATAAGTTGCCCCACACACACACACACACACACACACACATATATATGTGTGTGTGTATATCTATATCTTTGTGTCCATCTAGTTGCAATGTCTCTGTCATTCCAACAGATGGGGCATCACAAACATTTGCTGTAATAGAATGCATTGCATTTGACATTCCAACAGATGGTGCAACATAAACATTTGCTGTAATAGAATGCATTGCATTTGTCATTCAAACAGATGGCACATCACAAACATTTGCTTTATTAGAATACATTGTATTTGTTATTCCAACAGATGATGCATCACAAACATTTGCTGTAATAGAATGCATTGGATTTGTCATTCCAACAGATGGCGCATCACAGATATTTGCTTTATTAGAATACATTGTATTTGTTATTCCAACAGATGATGCATCACAAACATTTGCTGTAATAGAATGCATTGCATTTGTCATTCAAACAGATGGCACATCACAAACATTTGCTTTATTAGAATACATTGTATTTGTTATTCCAACAGATGATGCATCACAAACATTTGCTGTAATAGAATGCATTGGATTTGTCATTCCAACAGATGGCACATCACAGATATTTGCTTTATTAGAATACATTGTATTTGTTATTCCAACAGATGATGCATCACAAACATTTGCTGTAATAGAATGCATTGCATTTGTCATTCAAACAGATGGCACATCACAAACATTTGCTTTATTAGAATACATTGTATTTGTTATTCCAACAGATGATGCATCACAAACATTTGCTGTAATAGAATGCATTGGATTTGTCATTCCAACAGATGGCGCATCACAGATATTTGCTTTATTAGAATACATTGTATTTGTTATTCCAACAGATGATGCATCACAAACATTTGCTGTAATAGAATGCATTGCATTTGTCATTCAAACAGATGGCACATCACAAACATTTGCTTTATTAGAATACATTGTATTTGTTATTCCAACAGATGATGCATCACAAACATTTGCTGTAATAGAATGCATTGGATTTGTCATTCCAACAGATGGCGCATCACAGATATTTGCTTTATTAGAATACATTGTATTTGTTATTCCAACAGATGATGCATCACAAACATTTGCTGTAATAGAATGCATTGGATTTGTCATTCCAACAGATGGCGCATCACAGATATTTGCTTTATTAGAATACATTGTATTTGTTATTCCAACAGATGATGCATCACAAACATTTGCTGTAATAGAATGCATTGGATTTGTCATTCCAACAGATGGCGCATCACAGATATTTGCTTTATTAGAATACATTGTATTTGTTATTCCAACAGATGATGCATCACAAACATTTGCTGTAATAGAATGCATTGGATTTGTCATTCCAACAGATGGCACATCACAGATATTTGCTTTATTAGAATACATTGTATTTGTTATTCCAACAGATGATGCATCACAAACATTTGCTGTAATAGAATGCATTGCATTTGTCATTCAAACAGATGGCACATCACAAACATTTGCTTTATTAGAATACATTGTATTTGTTATTCCAACAGATGATGCATCACAAACATTTGCTGTAATAGAATGCATTGGATTTGTCATTCCAACAGATGGCGCATCACAGATATTTGCTTTATTAGAATACATTGTATTTGTTATTCCAACAGATGATGCATCACAAACATTTGCTGTAATAGAATGCATTGGATTTGTCATTCCAACAGATGGCGCATCACAGACATTTGCTGCAATAGAATGCATTGCATTTGTCATTCAAACAGATGGCACATCACAAACATTTGCTTTATTAGAATACATTGTATTTGTTATTCCAACAGATGGTGCAACATAAACATTTGCTGTAATAGAATGCATTGCATTTGTCATTCAAACAGATGGCACATCACAAACATTTGCTTTATTAGAATACATTGTATTTGTTATTCCAACAGATGATTCATCACAAACATTTGCTGTAATAGAATGCATTGGATTTGTCATTCCAACAGATGGCGCATCACAGACATTTGCTGCAATAGAATGCATTTCGTTTGTCATTCCAACAGATGAAACACCATAAGCATTTTTAGCAATGCAATTTATTGCAGCATATGATTGTAATGCACCATTTGTTGGAATGACAAATGTGATGCATTTTGCATTTATAATTATGACAGATGGTGCATCACAAACATTTGTAGTCATGCATTTTATTGTGCAGGAAGTGAAGGTGTCTGAATACTTTTTCAATCCATGATAAGTGTTTAAAGCTGCAATGCCCCCCAGGTATGTGCAGCGTGCAGCAGTTTCTGGTTTTCGTAAAGAGTTTGTCAGTAAACTTCTGACACTAGAATCAGCTCTGAGAAATCTTTAAAATGCTGTCTTCCATTTGGTTACATACAAGCTTGAAATGCAAAGCACAAGTAAACAGTTACTCATAGAAGGAAGCTGCAGAATTGTCATTAGTGAAACCAGCTCACTCTGCTAGCTAGTAAAATTCTTTTGTAGTAAAGCAATACAAAGTTTGCTTATTTAGTGTGTCCTTTTCCTCCGACGGCTCTCACTCTCTTTTTCTTTTTATATTAAAGCTCTTCTTATTTATATAACAAACTTTTGTACAGGATTTCAGACTATAACAGTAGGTGGCTCCATGAAAAGTAGTATTTATAAATATTACTACTTCAACCATTGATCTTCTTCTTCTTCTTCTTCTTCATCCTGTCCCACTTCTAGGTGGGTGGTCATTGTTTTCTAGTTTTGGTGTGGTTTTCACAGCTGGATGCCAACCATCTCCATTTATGTAGGCTTGGGACTGGCTCCAAAATGGAGTCTGGGTTAATTCCGGACCATTGATAAAAATGGTAAATAATATTAAATTATTTAAACAATTTTGATATTACAAATATAGATATATAGGGAAATTAAAAATACAATCAGCATATGGGAAAACTATAACAGAAATACATTCCAGCACAGGAGAGTTATCAATAAGTTTTACCCAAAAGTATAATAAGAATTTTTCCAACCACCCTTTTAAATTTAACCACTATGACCAGTAGGGGGTGTTGCAGCACCCCAAACCTCAGACACAACCACCATGACACATGTCCTGGGTTCAAATATAAGTTTTACTACAATGAAGTACTTTAGAAAAGGCTTTTGAACATAACAAAACATGTATGCTCTTCTCCTTCTCTTTTCTTCCCTCTCCTTCCACTCCTCCTCCTTGGTCTGATTAGAGTTTCCTGGTTCTCCACAGAGCTCCTTGTATTCCACACCTTATTAAAAACCTGCAAACAGTTTCTGTTAATGACTGAATAAAGGCACTGCTACTCCACTCCACGTCCAACATTTTGATGTCTGAATCCACGAAAGGCTAAAAGTGAAATAAGCAAAATGGTTTGAGATGAGCATCTTTTAACATTTATTGGAAGCAAATATGGTCGGGTGGATGGCTATCCTGGTAGCACTGGGGGCAAGGCAGGAAACGATCCTGGATGGAACACCAGACCATCATGGGGCCCATTAAGAAACACACACACACACACACGCACACACACGCACACACAAACACACCCTTGTTCACACTCACACAGGGAACTTTTTAATTTGTGGGAACTGACAGCTGATCTAAACTGCATGTTCTTTCTAGGAAAAAAACACACACAGAGACATATGGAGAATATGCAAAGTCCACACAGAAAACATCTTGGAGTGTAATTTGTACCCATCATGATTGATCAGTGAGATGGCAGAGCAGACCACTAAGCCAATTTGAAAGGAGTAGATCTGTTAAAATTAATTTTCCATGTTTTTTTTTCTTTTCTCATTTTAGCAAATGCAATATTCCTTGTCATTTAAGAATGGTATAACCATTAGGGGGCAGCACCAAGCCCCAAAACCTAGACACAGCAATACCTGACATACTCATAGGTGTAAATAAAAGGTGTTTATTAAACCTCAGCACAAATCCAGCAATCAGCCTTCCAAAAGCCAGTCGCACAACCACAAAAAGAAACAATTCTCCCTCCTGACTCTGGCTCATTGATGTGAGGCAGTGGGTTCCCTTTAAAGCCAGACCTGGGAATGTTTCTGGAGCCATGCCGTATCTTCATGGAAGCACTAAAGTAAGGAGGTCCTCCCACGAAGAGAGCCCTCTATTGGTACACAGGGTCCCTGACAGGGTTGCATTTCCGGACTCCAACTCCCATGCACCCCTGTGGGTGACCCGACTGGGTTGCCATCAAAGGACCACTGCCACGCTTCCTGATTCTCGGCTTACACTGGTCCGTCCATTATACCATGCAGGCTGGACACAAAGTTATTTTTCCGTCCTGCCAGTCATTCCATCTATCATTCGACTCTGGCCTCCTGTCCGGGTAAGAAACCATCCTCCCGGGATGCCCGTTCTCCTACAATGGTTAATTAACCAATCATCTTAAATGACTCAGCTGATGAGAGAAGCTTCTTCATTTTCCGATCTTGTCTGGAAAGTCTTGCATTATAAAAATTATCCATCTTAATAGAAGGTAGAATGCAAACAGTTGGAGTTGGAATCATCAATGCTAATCTGAACTGGTGAATCACCAACAATTTTTGCTCCATGACCACCGTGGATGAGCAGCTGTCAGGGGATGGTGTGTGGTGTGTCACTTAGGCACAGACAGTGTCCTGTTGGTCAATATTCTAGGGGCACTAACATAACAGAAAGGTCACGAAGGAGTTTGGTGGAAGTACGGTGCTCCGACTTTACATTGGTAAGACCCTGGCATTTATTAGGGCAGGGATCTCAAACTCCAGTCCTGAAGGGCAGCAGTGTCTGCAGGTTTTCATTCTAACCCTTTTCTTAATGAGTGACCTCTTTTTGCTGCCAATTAACTTCTTTTGAATTAATTTTAATTGACTTGTTTTTAAGATTTGTTCCTCGGACCTTCTTCTTCGCTCCTTAAACAGAAAAGAAATGTGACGTGAGTGAGTGAAGGAGCCAACAGAAGACCAATTAAGTCAGGGCCTCAAACTCCAACCAGTTGCTTAATTAGGTGCTGAGTCATTTCATTAATTAAACCCTCCGTTCTTTAATTCCATGGCCTGTTGCTGCTCTCATTGTACCTTTCTGAAATTGTTGATTTTTTCTTTACTTTTCTAAGAGCACCCTTAAAATGTTTTGTGGACCTGAACAAATCAACATTCCTGAGACCTCCACCTCTTTTATTTTCAGATATTGTATGATGGTCACAGTTTCCTGGTCATGTTTTGGTTTATTTTATATCTCATTATTGTTTGGCTGCTAATTAAATTAGTAATTAATGAATTACCTTGGCAGTGACATTCATGTCTCTGGTGACTCTTCCTATGAAGTCAGTAGACGGATTGGGAGAGCATTGGAGGTCATGAAGTCACTGGAAAGGAGTATATGGTGCTCCTGATATCTGTGGAAAAGGACAAAGGTCCAAGTCTTTAGAGTCCTGGTGATTCCTGTCTTACTATGTAGTTGTGAGACATGGACGCTATCCAGTGACCTGAGATGAGGACTGGACTCCTTCAGTTCTGTGTCTCTTCAGAGAATCCTTGGGTACGGCAGGTTTGACTTTGTGTTGCTCATGGAGTCCCGAATGAGGCACATTACCTGCATTGTGAGGGAGCGTCAGTTACAGCACTATGGCCCTGTGGCGCAATTCCCCAAGGGTGATCCAAAAGACTGACATGATCCTCATTGTTGAGGACCCTAATCGTTGGTCCAGGCCAAGGGGATGCCCACGTAACACCTTGCTGATAGAAGGTCCTTTCCGGAGGGTGGGACTGGACCACGTTTCTGCCTGGGGGGTTGCTCACCAGGATCCCGAACTGTTTTGTCGTGTGGTGGGTGCGACAATGTGCTGTACCAGTGCATGCTCCCCAACCTGACCTGACCTGAGCTGAGTCTTCAAGAGCAAGTCAATTAAAATGAATTCAAGAGAAGTTAATTATCAACAAAAATAGGTCATTAATTAAGGAAAGGGTCAGAATGAAAACCTGCAGCCACTGCGGCCCACCAGGACTGGAGTTTCAGATCCCTGTGTTAGGGAGACCGGGGGCAGTTGACCCTCGAAATGTGCATTGGGGCTAAAGGCTGCAGGGAGACCCGAGGCAGCCAGAAGGAGCTCTAGGGAGATAACCACAGGACCTTCCCCAGTCCATCCATTATTTCTTTGGATAGAAATCTGAGCTTCCTCTCACATTGTTCTTCCAGGCCAACGATTCATCCTCCATCCCAGTCCATCCAGCACGGCGCTTCCACCATTTCTCTAGAAATCTTCAGAAAGAAATGGAAGTTAAGACACCTGTGCAGAGAATTGTTGTTTGTCCTGAAGAGCAACTCTTCTTGAATTCAGCGGCTTCAGCCAATTCACTGCAGATTAGGAAGAAGAAATCTTGTTTCATTTTAAAAATGGTTAGGTAATTACTGAACCTGTTAAGTGAAAAGGTTGGGTTCGGTCTCTTTTTAAGCTAATTACTGAAAGCAAGCCCGAACAATTACTTGCTACACACCTGAATAACTTGCTGTTCCAGATAGTAAGCCTGCTGCTTAACGTATTATGTGAATTACATGGGAGTCTACCTTGCAGAGTCATGCAGGTGCTGAGCTGTAAGGTGCCTTCACTCGACTTGCGTATCACTTTCTAAATTCCCTCCTTAGACTGCAGCTTTTAACGTTACACCTAAATACAGTTTCACAGACAAAAGTACTTTATTTTTGTTTGGGGTTAGTAGTGAGATCACTTGTCAATGACTAATGTACTTTAAATCCTTATAATCAAGATATTAAAAAATAGGCATTGGCGTTAAATTAAAGGAGAAGATAATTTTTTTCCTGCCGCAAGCCCAAATGAATAGTAGATTTATTTCTTCTGCCAAGTCTTATTGGAGTGCTTATATACAAAAAATATTGTACCAGTAATACAATGAATGTTGACATTCATAGTTCTCAGTCAGTTAACTCCCTCTGAAGTTTTTCCTTTTCTAATATTAACCATTTTGTGACCACTTTACTTAAAATTATTTTTAATTTGCTTAGTGACAGTTGCTACGTAAAATAACAGTTTTATGAGTCAAGCAGGACTCCCTCGGCCATTGTGGAGTACAAATCTGAAAGAACTGAAGAATAGATGAAAATGAATCATTTACTGAGAATTATAAATAGACAAAATTTTTTTTTTTGAATTGGATAACTGTGGGAAGTTAAGGCCTGTAACAGAAACAACAGATGCAAGGCACAAAACAAAACTGAAAGTGAATTATCACAGTGAATTAGGAGTATTACATTTTCAAAATAGTATGGATAATGCACATCCCTTTAACGCAATCATTAGCTAAGAAAAAAAAAGTTTTTAAATCAAAAAAGTGTTACTTTATTATTGTATATTATTAATATAAGTGAATAAAAAGAAACTATAATTAATTGATGGTTCTACATCGATTTATCTCATACAGAATTTATTATAGTTAAATTGTGTTTGAAATTTGGTAGCAGGGATTTGCATAAATACGAGTACAGCCACATTTATCACACAATCCTAAATATTAATGTTTAGTTTCTTTTTTTAATTAAAAAAAATGCTATTTCACATACCTGTTAAATACTTATTTGGATCATATTGCTTAAGCAAGGTGGAAAACGGCTTGACGGTTTGATCGATTACCCTTTCATAGTTGGTGTGAAAGAAAACTCAAATTCCCGGCATGCCCCGCGCCGTGGAACGCATGCGTTCTTTAACCTGTCATTTCGCCGAAAGGGTGAGAGAAACTGGTCCAGCATCTCCGGATCGGAGAGAAGACGTGGGAAGCGTAAAAAATGCAATGAAATTATGGTTTTTACGACTATGTGTTCGCGATGTGCTTTCAAGTGCAATGAAGGAAGGGTCTCGCCGCTGTGAGGATTATAACGTCTTCGCCGACCGTCGACGTGAAATGCCGTTTGAGGTTCGCAGTTGGTCTTAACGCAGCCGAATACAACATGAAGAAACAATTCAATCGAATGCGACAGCTCGCTAACCAAACAGTGGGCAGGTAAGAGAGACGCAGGCGTAATGTATGTATTAACTGCTGCATCTGGGCTGTGTAATGGGAAAACATTTGTCGCATTTGTCTTTTACAACACCCTATTTAAGGGGGCAGCGAGTGGCTGAGAAGTGGATCGTGTTAAGTTGCTCTGTATACTGTACAGGGTATTTCATATGGAAGAAGACACGTATGAATGCGTTCACGTTCCCTCCTCCACATTTAACAAAAATATGAGCGCTTATGCGTGTGATTATTTTTACATATGTTGTCAACTGATATCTGCTGTCTGCGTCCATATTATAAAAATAAGGTTGATTCGTCTACATATGTAATTTACGTGTATCGCATTATACACGTTCTCACACACACTGCCAAATATATTTGGTTAGTTACAGCGTAGCAGCCTTGTCGTCATCTTCCCCGTTCTCAACATGCGTAATAAATTACATATACATGTTTTAAAAAGTGCTTAATTGTGTTTTTCTAATTCTGTCATTTTTCAATCGATATGACGGTAGGTCCCTAGACTTCTCAATTTATTTCCACTTTTTCAGCGATTCAGTCTGTTTTTCTGTGTTATAGCGCGTTCAGTATTTTCGGTCCCATGTATATAATTTGTCATCGATTCTCAAAGGGCGCGTTTCTGTGGTGGGTTAATCTGCCTGTGTGTATAGCTAACGTTACATTACATGTTGTTATTCCCGAGTTTGTGTGCGTGTGTAAATATCAGATGTACACATAAACAAATGGCATACTTTCAGAATGTCTGTCTGGATTGAGCCCACCGCTCAGTACGTAAGAGTGCCCCCGGTGTTAGCAACATTTGCAGCGTCTCCGCAGTCGGTAATCTGAAGCTTGCTCACATTGCCCAGCGAGTTATCAAGATGACGTTTCGCTATGTAGAAATAAGCCACAGCATTTGCCCTCCGGTGTACCTCTATTTGGGTATGCGCATGTATTTGCATATTTGCTGTAAACGATCAAGCAGCGCTTAGCTGGCATACTGTTCATGAAAAACCGGCATGCTGGCTAGCCGTACGTTACGTGCCTCCCCGTCTAGGTAGTTTATGTAATTGTTCCAAAGTGAAATGCTAAACTTATTCCCAAGGGGCTTTGACAGCTTCAAACCAACCCCCCTTCTGATTAGCATAGTTTCCGGCCCACTTTTCTTCATCTTTTTTTCCCCATTTACCTGCTAACGATTTCTGTAGATTGCCCTCCGCTATGCGCACAACACACACTTATTGATTTTATGTGTCGTCTTCATGTTTGCTGACGCGTCGGGATCGCCATTTATACGTAGGCCGGTGTCACCAATAGCTTTGGCTTGCAGAGAAACAGCGAGGCTGAGATTCTGACATTTTTACATTCAGCGTCGCGATCTGATCGAAGCTCAAGGTTGGTTAGTGCGGCACGCGGGTCCGCTTTTGCGCATACAGGCCTCTCATTCTTGGGGGGGGGGGGGGGGGGGGGGGGGTAGGTGGTAGGAGGAAGGAAGGCAGGGACGGAGAGAGAGGGAGGGGACGGAGGGGAGCGTGCGACTTAATGATGGCACGGAAAGGTGCGCGCGCCGAGCTACGCCGGCAACGAGCGAGGAGGGCAGGATCTGACAGTTCGATGGGCGTTGGGTCGGGTCAGCGGGTATCGGCCCGGGTTTATGCGTCCACACGCCCCACCTCACGATGACACGACAAGTGAGGGAGGTAAACGAACACCTTGAATACGTCACTGAACGTGACACCTACTTTAAGCAGCGCCAGCGGCGGCTCCGTTATACGAGTGGGCGGGCGTTCAGGCACTAGTAGTGTGATCGACCCCTTGTGTCTCTGCGGACGTGTGCGTGTCTAGAAGGCACAGGCCACTTCGGGTCGGCGTCCAGTGTGCAGTTAATACGGAGACGCACATAGGGTTTGTACTCATTTTCTCTCTTAAGTATGTAACAGTGACAAATTATTCGTTTAGTTTAAGTACTAAAAAATATAGTTTGAGTTACATATGTCATGATTTCTTTCAAGAATAGAAGCAGGGGTGCCTCCAGAAGATTTTTAGTGGGGTAGCCAGATGGGTCTAGCGCAGTGCTTCCTAAACTCGGTTTTGGGGACCCACTGTGGCCGCCAGGTTTTTGTTCCAACCAGATTCATAATCGGTGACAACACCTGATAACACGCTGATCTCATTTAATTTGCTGGTATTTTTTTTTTCCTCTTTTTGTACATTCAGAAAAGCCCAGCTGCATGAGTTTTACATTTACAGTATAAGACATTTAGAAATATTTCTGCTATAGATTTAAATGCTTAACTCTCTTTTGTTGATTTCATTATATTTTGTCCTGTCTCTGTGCAGTTTTCCCCCTTCGTTGTATCTTATTAATGACAATTATAAACGAGCAGAGCAGACACGCTGGCAAACAACACGGAATAATCAAAGGCTTTAGCGTGGGACCCACTAATTAGTAAATAATGGATTAGTTAAACAATTACAACACCTGGAAAAGTAGAATGAAAATCAAGATGAAAATATTATTAAAATGAAAAAAAAAAACTTCCATACTGCTTGGTACATTTTAATTTTTTTTTACCCCAAGCTTAGTTTTCTAATTTCTATATTGTTCCCAAAACATAGAAATTGGGAAATAACATTTCACTTAATTATCCCAGGAGTTCAATTAAAAACAGAAGCTGGTTGGAATAAAAAACCTGCAGCCACAGGGGGACCCTCAGGACTGAGTTTGGGAAGCCCTGGAGTGAATACTGTGGTGTGGCACACTTAAAGTCTACAGAAGGGGTGGGCAAGATCAGTCCTGGAGGGCCGCAGTAGCTGCAGGTTTTTGTTTCAACCCAGTTTCTTAATGAGAAGTCAATTATTGCTTAAGTTACATTTTGATGCTTCGTTTTGGTGGTCTCGCTTGTTAAGGTTCCCCACCCTTAATTGCTTATTTCAATCTTAAACCGCTGCATTCAGTGTTTTTAGTGGCTCCTTATTAGCAATAAGATGTAAATGAGAAAGCAGCCAGCAGTTTCCCATCTCACTTTTTTCCATTTATATCTGTGTGTGTTCATCATGCACTGCTTGATTTAATCTTCTTCTTTCCGCTGGTCCTGTTAGGGGTTGCCACAGCGGATCATCTTCTTCCATATCTTTCTGTCCTTTGCATCTTGCTCTGTTACACCCATCACCTGCATGTCCTCTCTCACCACATCCATAAACCTTCTCTTAGGCCTTCCTCTTTCCTGGCAGCTCTATCCTTAACGTCCTTCTCCCAATATACCCAGCATCTCTCCTCTGCACATGTCCAAACCGAACACAATCTCGCCTCTCTGACTTTGTCTCCCAACCGTCCCACCTGAGCTGACCCTCTAATGTCCTCATTTCTAATCCTGTCCATCCTCGTCACACCCAATGCAAATCTTAACATCTTTAACTCTGCCACCTCCAGCTCTGTCTCCTGCTTTCTGGTCAGTGCCACCATCTGCAACTGCTTGATTTAATAAAACGCTTAATAGAAAAACGCGACAGACTGAAAATTATCCGCTTCATGCTTGAAATCACTGCGGTGGGTTGGCACCCTGCCCAGGATTGGTTCCTGCCTTGTGCCCTGTGTTGGCTGAGATTGGCTCCAGCAGACCCCCGTGACCCTGTGTTCGGATTCAGCGGGTTGGAAAATGGATGGATGGATGGATGCTTGAAATCATTTTGATGATATCCTTGGAAAGGAAAAAAAAATCTAATATATAAGAACCTAACATTGCAGACTAACAAGCCATAACATTAAATAAGGTCTCAGGCTGGCAAGGATTGGTTTCTAATTAAGTAATTGGGTTGGAATGAAAACCTGCAGCCACTGCGGCCCTCCAGGACCGACATTGCCCAACCCTGGTCTATAGCATAGGTAAATTAGAAGGTGTAACAGATATTAATATAATAGTAGGATAACGCAATAGCATTATTATTTTAAAAACAACATAAATAATATCATTCATTGGCTTATTAAATACTCATTTGCCAAATTCCAATTTGAAGGAATCAGCTGCAGTAACCTACTGCTATTTATCATTTTCAGTTTATTCCACTGTAAAATAATCACAGTAAATACATATCAAACATATACACAGGAGTAACCAAAATATAATAACATACAACCGTACTTTAATGTTCATTGTATGTCTCCCTGTAAGTCAAAAAATATTAGAAACAAAAACACTTGATAGTTATCAATATACAGGGTCCCGAAATGGAGGGAGGGCATGTATAAAAAGTGTTGTCATTTCTGTATGATTTGACCCAGATGTATGTAAACCCTTTTAAATGAAAGTCTGCAACGTGCCCTTTAATCACATCTGAATTGCATGATTTATAATTTTAAACTGTTAGAGCAGGAGGGCAAATCAAGGAAAAAAAATGATCCTTTGTCTCAGACATTGTGGAGGGCACTGTATATCCACAAGTAACCTCTATGCCAAAATACAGATTCATTTTAAAGACATCATCATCATTACTGTATGCTGTTTAAGTCAAAGGGCTCCAGAAATAGACCTGCGTTTTCTCTCTGCCTTGCTGCCTAAATTTCAGCAATGGCAGACCCCCTCTCTGTAGAAGCGAGAGTTCACTAACATACCACCATGCTTTTATATACACACATGTTCTCTGTACATATTCCTGTCAGCGAAGTAGTCATCCATCCATTCACCCACACACACACGCGATGGTGGTAGAAGGACTCCATACAGTTTTATTCTTTTGCTACTGTGCCTTTTTGCAAATTATTTTATGCCTGAAAAAGAGGATCAATATATAATTAATGTTAGGTACTGCTACACTGCATGCTGTTTGTGACTAAACTTAGCCTCCTAATGTTAGCTAGTTTAAATAAATTACCATTACGTTACTTTACTGTACCTCTCCTGTAGCTGTAGTTAGGTTTGTAAGGGGCCACCATTCAAACGAAGCCCCTTCATCACAACCGTTCCCCCCCCCCCCCCCCCCCCCCCCATAATGAACCAACCCATGTTTTCAGCTGCAGCACTGGGAAACGAGTAGCACAAAGGCAGAGTGCAGTCTTGAAATGTAACCATAATACCGCGGCCTCTACCTTGAAAGTTTCACCTCGGTCAGTTTGTCAGACATTTTAAAGGAGGCAAACTGGGACGGCGTGTAATTTTTGGTAAGGTCGCCGAGTCCACCCTTTGGCATCATTGGGTCGAAGTACATAATAGACAAGAAATGCTAAAACATGTGCTTCAATTGAAATACAGTAATCCCTCCTCCATCGCGGGGGTTGCGTTCCAGAGCCACCCGCGAAATAAGAAAATCCGCGAAGTAGAAACCATATGTTTATATGGTTATTTTTATATTGTCATGCTTGGGTCACAGATTTGCGCAGAAACACAGGAGGTTGTAGAGAGACAGGAACGTTATTCAAACACTGCAAACAAACATTTGTCTCTTTTTCAAAAGTTTAAACTGTGCTCCATGACAAGACAGAGATGACAGTTCAGTCTCACAATTAAAAGAATGCAAACATATCTTCCTCATCAAAGGAGCAAACAAATCAATAGGGCTGTTTGGCTCTTAAGTATGCGAAGCACCGCGGCACAAAGCTGTTGAAGGCGGCAGCTCACACCCCCTCCGTCAGGAGCAGGAAGAGATAGAGAGAGAGAAACAAAGTCAAAAATCAATACGTGCCCTTTGAGCTTTTAAGTATGCGAAGCACCGTGCAGCATACTTAAAAGCTGCACACAGAAGGTAGCAACGTGAAGATAATCTTTCAGCACTTTTAGACGAGCATCCGTATCGTCTAGGTGTGCGAACAGCCCCCCTGCGAACAGCCCCTACGTCAGGATCACAGATAGTCAGCGCAAGAGAGAGAGAAAGAAAAGTAAGTTGGGTAGCTTCTCAGCCATCTGCCAATAGCGTCCCTTGTATGAAATCAACTGGGCAAACCAACTGAGGAAGCATGTACCAGAAATTAAAAGACCCATTGTCCGCAGAAATCCGCGAACCAGCAAAAAATCCGTGATATATATTTAAATATGCTTACATATAAAATCTGCGATAGAGTGAAGCCGCGAAAGGCGAAGCGCGATATAGCGAGGGATCACTGTATTCTCAATTGTATTATCTTCTTCTTCTTCTTTTGGCTGCTCCTATTAAGGGTTGCCACAGTGGATCATCTTCTTCTTTGTCCTGTCTTCTGCATCTTGCTCTTTTACATTTTCCACCTGCATGTCCTCTCTCATCACATCCATAAACCTTCTCTTAGGCCTTCCTCTTTTCCTCTTCCCTGGCAGCTCTATCGTTAGCATCTTTCTCCCAATATACCCAGCATCTCTCCTCTGCACATGTCCAAACCAATGCAATCTTGCCTCTCTGACTTTGTCTCCCAACCATCCAACCTGAGCTGACCCTCTAATGTCCTCATTTCTAATCCTGTCCATCCTCATCACACCCAGCACAAATCTTAGCATCTTTAACTCTGCCACCTCCAGCTCTGTCTCCTGCTTTCTGGTCAGTGCCACTGTCTCCAACCCATATAACATAGCTGGTCTCACTACCGTCCTGTAGACCTTCCCTTTCACTCTTACTGATACCCGTCTGTCACAAATCACTCCTGACACTCTTCTCCACCCATTCCACCCTGCCTGAACTCTTTTTTTTCACCTCTCTTCCACAATCCCCGTTACTCTGAATTGTTGATCCCAAGTATCCCAAGTACATATAAACTCATCCACCTTCGCCAACTCTATTCCCTTCATCCTCAACATTCCACTGACCTCCCTCTCATTTACACACATTTATTCTGTTTTGTTCCTACTGACCTTCATTCCTCTCCTCTCTAGAGCACATCTCCACCTCTCCAGGGTCTCCTCAACCTGCTCCCTACTCTCGCTACAGATCACAATGTCATCAGCAAACATCATAGTCCACAGAGACTCCTGTCTAATCTCGTCTCTCAACCTGCCCATCACCATTGCAAATAAGAAAGGCCTCAGAACTGATCCCTGATGTAATCCCACCTCCAACTTGAATGCATCCGTCACTCCTACCGCAGACCTCACCACTGTCACACTTCCCTTGTACATATCCTGTACAATTCTTACGTACTTCTCTGCCACTCTCGACTTCCTCATACAATATCACAGCTCCTCTCGAGGCACCCTGTCATATGCTTTCTCCAGTGTCCACAAAGACGCAATGCAACTCCTCCACTTCTCCATCAACATCCTCAGAGCAAGCATTGCATCAGTGCTGCTCTTTCCTGGCATGAAACCATCCTGCTGCTCACTAATCCTCGCCTCCCTTCTTAAACTAGCTTCCATTACTCTTTCCCATAACTTCATGCTGTGGCTCATCAATTTTATCCCCCTTGTCATTTTCACCTTCTGATGGAGGTCCATAGAGGTCTAAATACCTAGTAGAAGATCAAAAATAGCATATCTGTAAACACTGACCTTGAACTAGTCTAAAACAATACCCCACATGCTTATGTTTAAAATTTGTTTCAATTTTAAACCTTCTGGGAGTGGCTCTTAGAGGGTGAGGACCACCGGTAAACACTCAAATATCAAAAATATTATCACATTTGTGATCAGCAACCTCAAAAAATAGCATAAAACAACACTTCACATTGATGCTAAAGATACCAATCTTGATTTTTTCGAAGTTTGGTAGTCCTAGGGTGTTGTGCAATGTTAGCCACTATGGGTGTAATGAGACGTCAAGTAAAACGGCACCTTTTATTGGCTAACTAAAAAGATTACAATATGCCAGCTTTCAAGGCAACGCGGGCCCCTTCTTGTGAAAAGGAGTAACTTTGACCCCTTGTATCCCATTAGGGGCTGAACCCTTGGGGTCAGTTGAGGTGGTATGCACAACTTTGAGTTCTTCTAATCATTTTTGGTGAAGACACCTATTAGTTTACTCTTTATCATCAGGGTGAAGTTTTGCCCACAAAATGGGGTCCAAAAATTGCCTAAAATATGAGGGTTTTTCAAATCTACGTGTGTGGGGGGAATTCCTTAAAAATTCAAGAGTTGTTGAAAGGTATATCCGATGAGTCGAGAGGTGCTGGGCATTAAAACTGAAGTGATTTCAGTGCATTCAGAAGTAATTCTTATAAACACAAACTGGTTGTCTAATTGTATGGTTTGTAATGGCTTTTGAAGGTTCTCTGGCTTCATCTTTGGCATATTTTGTGTTATTATTTTGGAAGTTTGTGTAATCTTTCAGAAGTATATTATAGATAAAGTTTGATATTACTGTGTACAAATGAGCAGTGCAATAGCACTCTCTGGGCAATTTATTAGGAACACCGTACTAATAATAGAAGTGGAATTATCTATCTGCTCCACAAGGCTTACTTTCATGTAGACTAAGCTGACAACACCATGAGGGTTATGTTTTTTGATGTCTTCCATGCCATCCAGCCATCTCTGTTAAGGGGTAATAAGGGTTATATGTGATATTCAGTAATGCTTTGGTCTATTATGTTTAGTTATCGATTATTGTGGGTTGCGTCTTTTGGGAGGTATGACGTCTTCAGGGGAGGATGTGAGTATCAAATGCTGTACGTGAAGGCAGTTGAATGGGGTTAGGGAATAAACTGCATTAGAAATGTACTTCTGACTGTGTCTTTCCTTCATCTTTAAGAACACAGCAGTAAGCTCTGAGATATGCAGGTGGATGAGACAATGGTGTCCTGGATAATGGACTATCTGTCAGGCAGACCACAGTTTGTGAGGCTCAAGGATTGTGTGAGCAACACTGGAACAAGGAACAGGCCTGCCACCATCTCTCTCTACTGTGTACACCTCAGACTAGAAATACAACACCAGGTCATGACACTTTCTGGGATGATTCTGCACTTATGGGGTGTATTGATAAAGGGGATGAGACAGAGGAGAAGAATCGGGTGGAGAACTTTGTTTCATGGTGGAAAAAGAATTGTCCGCAACTCAACATCAGCAAAACCAAGGAACTGATGATTGACTTTTCGCCGCGCCAAAGAGCCTTTATGTCTTATTTGCTGTTGCTGATTTTTAGGTTATTCCCCAACCCCAACCCGATATTACAGGCCTAATATGCCATATAGCCTGAATTTTGGACCAAAGGGGGCATTTTGTAAAAATCTGTTTGTTTGTTCACCAATCACACAGAAATAGCCAAACTTCTCACAATTTTTTTTATATCAATTGTGTTTTGCTTCTAGAGCTCATGTTCATGGCACTAGCTGCTTAATTTACCAGATACATTTCCTAATTTTTCTTGCAGCCCATTTATGTTATGTTTCTTGATTTTGTATTGATTTCTGATCTTCTGATTGATTTGCATGTTGCACAGTTGTGTACTCCTGCTGCCCTCCTGGATCCAAACCCTTTTGTTTTGACCCGGTCTCTGTCTGTGATTTTGCACATTCTCCCTCTTTCAGCATGGGTGTTCCTCTGTGTTACACTGGTTTTCCTCCCGCATCCTCAAAGAGATACATGTTTAGTGGACTGGCACTTCTGAATCGGCTGTTTGTGGACATGTGCATGAATGACATGAATGACAGGTGTACCCTTCGCCAAGTGCTGCCTGGATAGATTTCCACACTACTGCAACTCTGAATTAGACTTGGCAGGTTTGAGAATGTTGAGTATGTTATAATTAGTTTGTGCGTTTGATTCTGCAATTTATTCTTGTTTGCTCTGTAAGGAACCATGTGGTAAACAACAACAACAACAGTAATTTATTTCTTGTATAGCTCAAAATCACACAAGGAATGTCTCAATGGGCTTTAACAGACCCTGCTTTTTGTCAGCCCCCCCAAGCTTGACTCTCTAAGAACACAAGAAAAAAAAAGTCCCCATACAGAAAAGTAAAAAAAAAATGGAAGAAATGTTGTGGAAAGTCATTTCAAAGTGAGTGACTGGGCATTCACTGCATATCAAAAATGGGGGTAAATACAACACACAAAACAGAGCACAAGTAATCCTTCTTACAGAGTTAGATGGGAACCTCAGAAATACAATAATCTAAAGTAGTTTGATGTTACATGGCGCTCCTCGCTAAGTGCAGATGCAGAGCATGGCGACAACTGTCAAGGCAAAATGCAAGAATAGATTATAGAACTCGCTAAATATAGAACCATCAAGTAAAAGAATATAGATTTATTCAAATGCATCAACAACAAAGTAGAAACGAATTGACATAAATGAAGAACAACAAAGTCTGTCCATCAGTTAATTGTAGAACCACAGCCAGATTGTACAAAAAGAGTCAGACAAGCCAGACACAGATAGAGTCCCGGAGACCACAGCCAACAAGCTGCCTCCCCCCTATTGGCCATTCTGCAGCAGAGTCATTGCTGGGCTGGCTATTCCGATGAGAGGACCCTTCTATCTGATAATTCCAGTGCTCCTTTGTCTGAGATGACTCTTCCATAGGCAGGCAATAATAATAATAATAATTCATTACATTTATATAGCGCTTTTCTCAGTATTCAAAGCGCTATCCACACAGGGAGGAACCGGGAAGCGAACCCACAATCTTCCACAGTCTCCTTACTACCACTGCGCCACCTGTGAGGCAAATAACTTGGCAGTAGAGCATCAGCACCAAGTGTCACGTGTGAGTACCAAGAAGAGAAACAGAATATTGGTGAGTTAGTAACAGTATATGTAACCCCCTTGCACCAACCCTCCGTTATCGGTATGCAAAGGCCCTGAGCTCTTTTATAATGGTGTCGCCACCTCTGTTGCGTGAAGATACACTATCGCCCACCTTCAGCCTTGTAATCAATAATCAAATCAGTTACTCAAATATATAAACAGAACCTCTCTTTACTAAATTGAAACGTGAACAATTTAGTTAAATTGAGCAGTTACAATACAGTAATCCCTCCTCCATCGCGGGGGTTGCGTTCCAGAGCCACCTGCGAAATAAGAAAATCCGCGAAGTAGAAACCATATGTTTATATGGTTATTTTTATATTGTCATGCTTGGGTCACAGATTTGCGCAGAAACACAGGAGGTTGTAGAGAGACAGGAATGTTATTCAAACACTGCAAACAAACATTTGTCTCTTTTTCAAAAGTTTAAACTGTGCTCCATGACAAGACAGAGATGACAGTTCTGTCTCACAATTAAAAGAATGCAAACATATTTTCCTCTTCAAAGGAGTGCGCGTCAGGAGCACAGACTGTCAGAAAGACAGAGGAAAGCAAACAAATCAATAGGGCTGTTTGGCTTTTAAGTATGCGAAGCACCGCCGGTACAAAGCTGTTGAAGGCGGCAGCTCACACCCCCTCCGTCAGGAGCAGAGAGAGAGACAGAGAAAAACAAACAGTCAAAAATCAATACGTGCCCTTCGAGCTTTTAAGTATTCGAAGCACCGTGCAGCATGTCGTTTCAGGAAGCAGCTGCACAAAAGATAGCAACGTGAAGATAATCTTTCAGCATTTTTAGACGAGCGTCCGTATCGTCTAGGTGTGCGAACAGCCCCCCTGCTCAATCCCCCTACGTCAGGATCAGAGAAAGTCAGCGCAAGAGAGACAGAAAAGTAAGCCGGGTAGCTTCTCAGCCATCTGCCAATAGCGTCCCTTGTATGAAATCAACTGGGCAAATCAACTGAGGAAGCATGTACCAGAAATTAAAAGACCCATTGTCCGCAGAAATCCGTGAACCAGCAAAAAATCCGCGATATATATTTAAATATGCTTACATATAAAATCCGCGATGGAGTGAAGCCGCGAAAGGCGAAGCGCGATATAGCGAGGGATTACTGTATATACACTATACATAAAACACAAGCAATAACTTATTTAGATAGATAGATAGATAGATACTTTATTAATCCCGATGGGAAATTCACATATATATAATGGGTCCGAAACTATTGGTGAGCTCACCCAGACTTATTTCCACAGTCAATGAATATTACTCACTCCGTTGGGGGCCCCAAATGTAGCTTGGGTGCGTAGTGGCCAAACAAACAAAAAAAACAGAAACTGGCCCTTTCACTTGAAAGTTTACTCGAGCCACTTTAAAACAAATAAACAAAAAAAAAAACCCTCTTTACTCACTAATCACCATTTCTGCCTTGTGTCCTGCCTGCCGTCTTTTCCTTTATCAACCAACTCATTTTTAGCCGTTTGCTACATTTAGTCCCTCTTTCTTTCTCTCTGCCTTGTATCGGCGTTTTGCCTCCACAGCACCCCTCTTTTCTCTTTGTTTCGTTTCCACTTGTTTTGGCGTGCTGCCTCAACTCCGACTTTCTCTCTTGTTCCTTCTGTCTTGTTTCAGCATGCTGCCTCAACAGTCACTCCTTCTCGTTCTTTCTCCGTCTTGTTTCAGCATGCTGCCTAAAACTCTCCCTCTTCCGGTTTCGGTGTTTTGCCTGAAACTCTTTCTTCTCTTTCTTTCTCACCACTCCCGTCTTCTCCTCTTCGTACCGCGACTCTCCGAACTATCTTACATCTCTTGTTTAACTATCTTACAATGGCGTCTCTCCCCCCCACTGGCCAATCAGAGGACACCTACCTATATACTCAACTTCAATAAACTTTATTTACACAAACTCACACTTATATATAATTTTTTAAAAATTTGACCCAGGTTGCATATATAAATATCATATTACTTATAGTTTAGTATTATTGAGTAACAACAGTAGTACTAGGGTGTTGTACCGTGTTAGCCATTATGAATGTAGAGAAAAGCCAAGCAAAATGACACCTTTTATTGGCTAACTAAAAAGATTACAATATGCAAGCTTTCGAGGCAACTCAGGCCCCTTCTTCAGGCAAGATTTTATTGAGTAACAACAGAAATTCAGTGTGCACAGTTAATCAGCAGCTCTAGTCGGGGTGTGCTAAACTGAAGTAGTGAGTCTTCAGCTGGGATTTAAAAGCTGAGATTGAAGGGGCACCTCATATAGTAGCAGGCAGACCATTCTACAACTTCGGGCCTTGTAACTAAAAGTTCGACCTCCCACTGTTATTTTGTTAATCCTTGGAATCATAAGCAGGCCAGCATCTTCAGACCTTAATATGCGCTCTGATTTGTAAATAATGATGAGTTCAGGTAAGTAAGCATAGCCTTGGAGATTTAAAGCTTTATTTGTTAAAAGGAGGATTTTGAAGTCTGCCCTAAATTGAACTGGGAACCAGTGTAAGGTCATGAGAACTGGAGTTTGTATCTTCTTCTTGTAATAATGCTTGCAGCAGCATTTTTGAATGAAGTGAAAGTTGCGTAAAGAATGATTTGAACAGCCAGTGAACACCACATTGCAGTAGTCAATCCTATTAGAAAGAAATGATTGAAGTAACGTACATCATTAACAGTATCTTTCTGAACCCAAACATGCAAAAAAATCTGCTAGAAATTAACAATATCTACTGACTCTTAATAAAATAACTAAACAAAATCTTACTTGATCATAATTTGACATTTTTTTAAATGTACCTGTCCAGTATAGTGAAGAAGTCGGTCTTTAAGGATTATATAAAGGGGAGAAAGCAGGCCTGAAGTGGACGACAGTAGGTCGTCAAAGGGCCTACCCAGCACTTGTACTCACACCCATTCACATCAGAGCCACCAGCGTAGCAACATGTTTTTAAAATTTGTAAGGAAGCTCCTGCCCTTCACAGCAGAAACAATCGAAAACACACCAAAAATGGACCACAGGATGGAATCAAAGTAGGGCCGAGGCAGTTGTAGAGATGATTCGTGCAAGATTTGCCATACGCGCCCACGTATTCACATGTTTTTGCGTTGTGATTCTTCATTCAGGGTGCTGACTCTTATAAACATGTTTAGTTTAACACTCAACCATACCCCCCACACCCCTGTCTACTTATTTGATTTTTTTTTATCCAGCTACTTGTCTGTGTTTCCCTCTCCCAGTGTCCACAAACCATGTTTACCAGCAGGAACCCGGTTAGAATTTTTAAGGCCGCCGCTGCAATTTTCAAATACACAAGTGTTTCTTAAAAATTCCGAGCAACCTTAAATTCCTCTCCTCCCTATTCCTTTTCTACAGCGGTGTGGGGGGGTTGGAATTGGAGCCCTACCGCTAAACACATTGGTGTTCAGCAGGCAGGAATATCAAATGGCATATGAACGAACAAAATATGACATGAGGTTTTGTCATTAGGCTTTCAGCCATTGTGCGCTCCTTTGCTTAGCTTTCAGAGAGGTAAGCATAACTTTGTTTTCTCAAGCATGCCAAACTCATCCAGCGCCAGCGGACAGCGGACCTGAGCTTAGACATATGATCCCCCAGTGTAATGCTAAAATAAGTGGGGAAGCTATTCTTGTTTGTGATTGTAACAGAGCAAGGACTGTGCTTAACTAATGTACCCTTCCCCCTGTTCTCCCTGATAATGTTACCTACTGAAAAAAATAGAATACAAAAAATTCACCACATTTTAAGGTGGCTGTTAAAAATGAATTTGCGGCGAGGAACCAATTTTGTTTGTCCGTCATTGGAAACGTCTTTCAAGAACTTTCTCATGCGACTCTTTGGTTTTCAGAAATCTTTATTTTATCTTGTCATTCTAGTATGTGGTCAGCATCACCGGCCCCCTTATATATTAGTTGCTGTGTATCACGAGCAGTGTATTATGAAATAACTAGAAATGAACCAGCTTTTGATCATCAAAATATTTTAATAGGATATCCAAAAATACTTGCATGTAGTTTATTCACAGAAAATGTGAAATGTGACCTGGGGCCTCATTTATAAAACTTTGCGTGAATTTGAGGGTGGAAATATGCATAGGACTAAAAAAACAGGAAAATGCATATGACACAAATAAAAATAAATCAGTTTTATAAAACCTGACGTACGCACAGTTCTACGCAATTTTCCATTTGTAAATCACAATCTGCTTGTAAATATGCAGGAAAGTGTGTTGAATGCTCTCCTGAAACATCCATATTAGAATAATCTGGATGAGAACAGGCCATTCAGTTTATCAAAGCTCACCACTTCTATCCACTTCATTCTTCTAAAATAACATCAAGTCGACTTTTGAAAGTCCTACTGTCTACCACACTACTTATTCTACATATTCTATGTCTGTGGTTCTCTGTTTAAAAAAAAAAGTTTCATAATGTTTGTGTGAAATTTACTCCTAACAAGATTCCAACTGTGTCCCTGTGTTCTTGAGGAACTGATTTTAAAGTCACCGTCTCGATCCACTGGACTAATTCCCTCCATAATTTTAAACACTTCAGTCATGTCTCCTCTTAATCTTCTTTTGCTTAAACCTAAAAGGCTCAGCTTTTTTAATCTTTCCTCATAATTCATCCCCTGTATCCCTGAAATCAGCCTCGTTGCTCTTCTTTGGACATTTTCTTGTGCTGCTATGTCCTTTTTGTAGCCCGCAGACCAAAACTGCACACAGGACTCCAGATGAGGCCTCACCAGTGCATTATAAAACTTGAGCAGAACCTCCTTGCACTTGTAGTCTATATGGAGTATGCTAAGCAACCTCATACATATGCAGTCACGATGCCACAAAGCTTCATTGGCTGGTAGAGCAGCCTCGCTCCTGACGCATCAAGACTTGGCCCCCTGCAATCAAGAATATCTGGCTGCATTCTACAATTGACAGCACAAGATCATGTGCAGCATGATAGCACCTCTCCTCTGCACTCTGGGGGGTCTGGAAAAGGCGTAAGGTGCCAGTGTCAGAGATGATGGCCATTCTTACTTGACACATGTAATGACGTGATTTCTGTTACAATGAATAGTACAGGCCATATGAAACACTGAGGGTTCAGCCAGTTACCGTACCAACATTCCATCCACCATGTTCAGCACTATAAGCTACTCTGTCTCAAAATAAATGAATCACGGGGCTGATCCGGGCTAGGGAGATGAAACATTTCTCAGCCACCTCAAAACATCACAGATGACTTGTGCATTAATGAGATGTCACTGCTCACCTTTAACAAAAGCAGCTTCATTCTCACTAGGTGCCCTTTTTTCCAACACAAGTGTAGTCAGTCCCTCTGATTACATCAGAGAAGAACCGGACACTGGTGCAAATTTCCTTTTTTACGCTGACAAAAGCATGTGATGTTTTCTGTATGTGCACCCACGCCATTCGAAAACAGGATGTAGTGTCCCACCAGTCGGCTAATTGCTTCCAGCACAGCAGACATTATGGAGTGAAGCTTTGCCGAGATATTCCTGTCCTGTTGGCCAGTACCCTGAGAAGTGACAACAGGTAACCGATGTCAAAAAAAAAAATTCTTCACGGCAAATATGTAGCATTGACCCCATTAAAAAGGGAACTAAGATACAGTCTGTGCATTATATTTATCATTTTTGAGGTGTAATATGTTTGTCACGTCAATGCACATAATAACAACTTGGTGATACGAATTACTGTGCAAGCGAATCATCATTTAGCTACATTTCCCGACTTGATCAAGGGTGTCGTCATTTCCCAGTTTCTGCAAAATATTGCGTACGCTTGGGTCAGGATTGCCGTAAATATACGCACGTTTCCCCCGTCAAGTTTTCTTTTATATATCCAGACGTTTGCGTGGAAATTTGTGCGTGTACATTTCGAGCCTCTTTTTGTGCATACACAAATGAGTGTATTAAAAGCATCCATCATTAACACAGTATTTGCTTGCACGGCCCTTGGCAGTAATAATCACCTCTAAATGCTTCATATGGTCAACTATAAGTTTCTTGCACATTTCTGCTGTTTATCCCACTCTTTAACGGCGGTCTGTTCTGGCTGTTGAATGTTTGCAGGATTCTTTTTATCAACAGTGGATTTCAGCTTTTTTGAAAGGATTTCTGTTAGATTGAGATCAGAACTTAGTGCTGGCCAAGTTTATCACAATACGTTTCTTTTTTCCTTTTTAACTATTTTTCATGCTTCTGAATGTATTTTGTTGGCCATTGTCTTGCTGTAGAACCCCTGATTGTTTGGCTTCTACCTAGTTTTCTGACATGGGGTAACTCATCCTGCTCTGCTGTGGACTCGCTACACAAAACCTTGGACTCCAAGTCCGTCTCTGTCTCCTCAATTTGTGGTACTACCGACTCCAACTCCTCTACTTGTATTTAGACTAATCTATTTGCTGGGTTTGATTGAAAGCACACAACATACAAGACACAAGGAACCTCATCATTGCCTGCATGAATCATTAGGATTCTTTTTAGGATTCTGATATGTTAGGCTAGGGTTATTGGAGGAATAGGGTTAGGCTGTAGCGATGTTGTTGTGGCTTACGAACGCTGAATAACATGAAACAGAAGACTAAACTTACAAAATTACCAAAGAAGCTAAGTTTTTATCAAATGTCTAGAAGAAAAAATAGTTTTAACACATTGACTGCTGGACCATTTATTACTTGGATGCTGCAGAATGGGCCTATGCATTTATAGTAAATAATGAACTCTCTCAGAACTCGTAAAAACAATGTAAAGAAACGTTGCACACCGCCCATTCGGTAGTTGGTAACAGTTTGCAGTCAGTGGGCAGCAGAATGTACTGCCGTCCTGACAGTCGTGATCTGATATGATTTTCGGCCGTAGTGTTTATTCCCGTCGTTGGGTCCATTCCAGCGTTGCTAGGGGCATGACCCCTGATTGACACAACGGGATAAAAGGATGGCTATGAATGCTACTCCTCTTCTGATCGGCGGATACCAAATCTTTTTAATATTCAAAGTTTATCTCTTTTCCCACGTGCACTTTCAGTTTTGACCCTCTTATTCTCTCGACCACGGTTATTATCTCTCGTGTTGGGCTTTGGTCTTGTTTCGCTTGATATTTTTAATTTGTTTTCTTTTTTTTTTTAGTCGCATGTCATGGTTTTTACTCGAAAGTTCATCTGCCAGTTCGTTGACAGAACATTTAGACATTAAGTGCCCTGCTTTGCCACAGTAGAAACTGTATTCCGGCTCCAGTAATCCAATAATTGTTTCTGACTCTGACTTCAACTCCAAAGCCCTGCTTAAATGTTCTGGTGGTTTTCATGATTCTCGTAATACGTTCAAGACCTTCAGTATCTGAGAAAGCAAAGCATCTCCACAAGATTATTGACCCTTTTTTCTATTTATAGTAGGTAGGCTGGTCTTTCCTTGCAGTCTGCATTGGCAGAAAGCTGTATTTTGGTTTCATCTGTCCACAGAACATTTTCCCAGAAGGATTTTGATTTCTCAGGGTAGGTTTAGGCAAAGATCAGTCTTACCTTTTTTTAGTTGTGTCTTTCAACAGGTCCTCCTTTGCCTTCCTCCTTAAAACCCTTCTCAGTGTTATGTGTGGCGTATGGTATGGACTGAAATTATCACTCCGCGTTGGCTTGAATCTCTTTGGATGCTCTGTGTGGCGTTTTTTTTCAGCATTGTGTCCCAGAGCTGGAAAGTGGCAACATGTTGTATGTTCATTAGCACATCCAGGTAAGAATTTCAATGTACTCTGAACACATACCCTCTAGACGTCTTTGGTCAATTATCCTCTCCACACCAAGTTTCTTAACATCTCCATGAGCATCTGATTTTATTTCTTATTGAATTTATGAAAAACATGTAACATTCCATACAATCAAGTCAAACTTAACAAAAGTAAATTCAAATCAACCCTCACCCATGAGAAAAAGAGCATGGCCAAGAGCCAGAGCCGAACTGTTGAGAGTAGTAATTAGAGAAAGGTGTCTTTTCTCCCCAATATAAATACTTATTCTAAAATGTTATTGATTAGTTCCTGCCAGGTTTTTTAAAAAAAATTTTGCACAGATCCTCTAAGTGAGAATTATATTTTTTCAATTTCAAATAGCATATAACATCAGTTACCCACTGACTTAACAGAGGTGGGCTAGGATTCTTCCAGTTGAGCAAGATAAGTCTACATGCTAATAGTGAAGTAAAGGCAATCACAGTTTGTTTGTCCTTCTCCACTTTAAGCCCATCTGGGAGCCCACCAAACGCAGCTCTTAGCGGGTTCAGAGGCATTGTGACACCAAGACTATCTGATAGGCATTTAAAAATTTATGTTCATAATGATGTTAATAACTGCAAACTGGAATGCTAAGGTCTGTGGAGATAAACCTACATCCCTTGGCATTTTTATGTTTGGTAATAATAGTTTAACTGATTGTCTCAGACAGCTTTCTTAACTTTGGTGGTGTCAGGTGTTATGTAAGGTTCTTTATTTATGTGTATTTTAGATAGATAGATCGATAGATAGAACTGTTTGTCCCCTGGGGGAAATTTGTTTTTTTAGATAGATAGATAGATAGATAGATAGATAGATAGATAGATAGATAGATAGATAGATAGATAGATAGATAGATAGATAGATAGATAGATAGATAGATAGATACTTGATTAATCCCAAGGGGAAATTCCCATACTCCAGCAGCAGCATACTAATAAAAAACAATATTAAATTAAAGAGTGATAACAATGCAGGTATACAGACAGACAGTAACTTTATATAATGTTAACGTTTACCCCCCCAGGTGGAATTGAAGAGTCGCATAGTGTGGGGGAGGAACGATCTCCTCAGTCTGTCAGTGGAGCAGGACGGTGACAGCAGTCTGTCGCTGAAGCTGCTCCTCTGTTTGGAGATGATCCTGTTCAGTGGATTTAGTGGATTCTCCATGATTGACAGGAGCCTGCTCAGTGCCCGTCGCTCTGCCGCAGATGTCAAACTGTCCAGCTCCATGCCTACAATACAGCCTGCCTTCCTCACCAGTTTATCCAGGCGTGAGGCGTCCCTCTTCTTTATGCTGCCTCCCCAGCACACCACCGCGTAGAAGAGGGCACTCTCAACAATGGTCTGATAGAACATCTGCAGCATCTTATTGCAGATGTTGAAGGACGCCAGCCCTCTAAGGAAGTATAGTCGGCTCTGTCCTTTCTTACACAGAGCATCAGTATTGGCAGTCCAGTCCATTTTATCATCCAGCTGCACTCCCAGGTCTTTATAGGTCTGCACCCTCTGCACACAGTCACCTCTGATGATCACGGGGTCCATGAGGGGCCTGGGCCTCCTAAAATCCACCACCAGCTCATTGGTTTTGCTGGTGTTCAGTTGTAGGTAGTTTGAGTCGCACCATTAGGGATTAGGTCCCTTTACTCCTCCTCCTGCCCACTCCTGATGCAGCCCACGATAGCAGTGTCATCAGCAAACTTTTGCATGTGGCAGGACTCCGAGTTGTATTGGAAGTCCGATGTATATAGGCTGAACAGGACCGGAGAAAGTACAGTCCCCTGTGGCGCTCCTGTGTTGCTGACCACAATGTCAGACCTGCAGTTCCCGAGATGCACATACTGAGGTCTGTCTTTAAGATAGTCTATGATCCATGCCACCAGGTATGAATCTACTCCCATCTCTGTCAGTTTGTCCCTGAGGAGCAGAGGTTGGATGGTGTTGAAGGCGCTAGAGAAGTCCAGAAACATAATTCTTACAGCACCACTGCCTCTGTCCAAGTTGGAGAGAGATCAGTGTAGCATGTAGATGATGGCATCCTCCACTCCCACCTTCTCCTGGTATGCAAACTGCAGAGGGTCAAGGGCGCGGCGGACCTGTGGCCTCAGGTGGTGAAGCAGCAGCCGCTCCAGCAGCTTTTACAGAAGCTGTTTAAATAAATACATAAATAGGTATATAGACAGATAAATAAATTAATAAATAAATGCACATATTTTGTTCTGAACACATACCCCAGAATGCCTCTGAAGCATTTTATGATTCATTGTAGTTTTTGAATAATTATTTTCATATTTGTATGCTTTTTTCTGTTATGTTGTCCCTTAAACTGCGCTTCCATTCCTTGCATGTTGTGGGTGGAGCCACAGGAGGCGGGGCCACCCTGACCTCACTCCCTCTGAACCCCAACCCCCCTTCCCCCTACATCGGACTATTTGAGCCCAGAGGTGAGTATATATAAGTTTGTGAGTCTTGTTGGATTTTCTTGATTTATTTTGCTTCTGTCCCTGGTTTTCTTTTGTGGATTTATTTGTTGTTGGATTGCTGTTGAGGCAACTCTTTTTTCGCCTGTTTTTGCTCTGATGAGCATTTTGCTTGTATTTTTCTGTTCCTTCTAATACATCTTTTGATTTATAAAGACTTTTTGTTTGCCCTCTTCATACAAGGCATGCATCTTCTATAGGGACCTTTTCTGTATTCTTGGACTTTACTATATATTTTGTTTGAAGCCTGCTAGGCCAGAAGCCTGCAGTTTTGAGTCTGGCTGGATTTGGGGTGAGTCTTTTTTGGGCAGGTTGGTTTGGTTAAGGCCCTGCCTTTATGGTCCAACTATTTTGCTATGTTTGAACTTGGGGATTGAAAGTGACTGTTTTCAGCATTATGTATTGGCTAATCATTGGTTAATTCATGTCACGTTATGGCAGTTTATTGCTGGTGAGCTGAATTTCACGGCAGTGAGAATCCTAGGCCTTCTGATTTGAGCTGTTCAAAAGAGTACCAATAAATGTGTCAAGGCTACCGTTCAGATTTTATATTATTTCTAAACATTTTCTCTTTAATATTGTTATTGTTTGAGTCTGAGCTGTATATTAAACAAATGAGTGTGTCTGTAGACCAAGGCTATTTCACTACTCACTTTTTTCTGGAGATATTCTACATTAAATACTTAAATTTTACTAAAAATGATACAATAAATACTTAGAATGTAAGTTTACCTACAAAGTTGACCACAGTTTGTATTTGTGTGACATTCTAGCTAAATTTCTTGTATTGACCTTGGGGGCGCTAGAGTGTTTTATTATCAGGCTAAACTGATTATAGATTAAGACCAGAATCCTTTCACAGTATTTGAGAGGTAAGCTTAATAATTGCAGCAGATAAGCAGAAATTGAGATGTGACGCTGGTGAGCTCTCACATTTAGTAAAAGAGCCCTGGAGGGGTCTTTGCGGATTTTAATTTATTCAGAAAGGCTGACTCTGTAAATCTGTACAATGATGAACGCGATATTAAAGGAAAAGACTAAGGTATCACAAAGGATTTTGGTACTCTTGGTGTAGGTTGTGCTTTTGTAGTAGGAGGCCACTATTTCAAATGGTAGCACATCTACATGTAGACTGTGTAGCAGTCAAGTCCACTTCTGAGAACCCCACCCATTGGCTTGGCATGGCTTCCTTACCACAAGACACCCCATTTGATTCAACCTGGAATGAGAGCCAGGAACCATTAAGAAAACTTTTCAGTGGCTGCTCGCCAACTGGTACTGCTTCCATTCGTTTGGTAAAAATTAACTTTTGAGTGTGTCTGCCTTCTTGGTTTGTCAGTGTTATTGTTTGCATTCCACAGATTGAAGTGAAGTCATTTTAAAATAGATGCTTAGTTTCTGTTTTGAATTATGAACTTTTAAACATTTTGAGCTTTAAACTGGGCAGCTGTCTTCAGTCAATTTTATTTAAATTTGTTGTTGCTCCCATTATATATAAATGCTGATTTCCGCTCAGAGTTATGGTCACCATGGCGACCGGCTACCTGAATGCTGGAGTGTTGTGCAGATGCCTGCCACTGGATAGAGAGTTGGCACTAATTCTGTCTTTTATCCCATGCGATGGAGACTAGGCATGTTTGTTACAAAGCGTCCAGGTAATTCTAAGGCCTGACGCATACGTAAGACACGCCTACACCGTTGCCCAAGTAATGCTGGGCACTAATGCTGTTGCCACTTTTACAGCCCGAGTAATCCTTGGGTCTTACGCGTGACGTGTCTATACTGTTGCCCGAGTAACACTCATGCCTGACGCATACATAAGATGCCATCTACACCATTGCCCAAGTAACACGCGTGTCTGACGCATACGTAACACACACCTACACCATTGCCCAAGTAATGCTGGGCACTAATGCTGTTGCCACGTTTACAGCCCGAGTAATCCTTGGGTTTTACGCGAGACGTGTCTATACTGTTGCCCGGGTAACACTCGTGCCTGACGCATACATAAGATGCCGTCTACACCATTGCCCAAATAACACGCGTGTCTGACGCATACGTAACACACACCTACACCGTTGCCCAAGTAATGCTGGGCACTAATGCTGTTGCCACTTTTACAGCCCGAGTAATCCTTGGGTCTTACGCGAGATGTGTCTATACTGTTGCCCGGGTAACACTCGTGCCTAACGCATACATAAGATGCTGTCTACACCATTGCCCAAGTAACACGCGTGTCTGACGCATACGTAACACACACCTACACCATTGCCCAAGTAATGCTGGGCACTAATGCTGTTGCCACGTTTACAGCCCGAGTAATCCTTGGGTTTTACGCGAGACGTGTCTATACTGTTGCCCGGGTAACACTCGTGCCTGACGCATACATAAGATGCCGTCTACACCATTGCCCAAGTAACACGCGTGTCTGACGCATACGTAACACACACCTACACCGTTGCCCAAGTAATGCTGGGCACTAATGCTGTTGCCACTTTTACAGCCCGAGTAATCCTTGGGTCTTACGCGAGATGTGTCTATACTGTTGCCCAGGTAACACTCGTGCCTGACGCATACATAAGATGCCGTCTACACCATTGCCCAAGTAACACGCGTGTCTGACGCATACGTAACACACACCTACACCGTTGCCCAAGTAATGCTGGGCACTAATGCTGTTGCCACTTTTACAGCCCGAGTAATCCTTGGGTCTTACGCGAGATGTGTCTATACTGTTGCCCGGGTAACACTCGTGCCTAACGCATACATAAGATGCTGTCTACACCATTGCCCAAGTAACACACATGTCTGACGCATACGTAACACACACCTACACCGTTGCCCAAGTAATGCTGGGCACTAATGCTGTTGCCACTTTTACAGCCCGAGTAATCCTTGGGTCTTACGTGACACGTGTCTATACTGTTGCCCGGGTAACACTCGTGCCTAACGCATACATAAGATGCTGTCTACACCATTGCCCAAGTAACACGCGTGTCTGACGCATACGTGAGACACGCCTACACTATTGCCCAAGTAATGCACTAATGCTGTTGCCACTTTTACAGCCCGAGTAATCCTTGGGTCTTACGCGAGATGTGTCTATACTGTTGCCCGGGTAACACTCGTGCCTGACGCATACATAAGATGCGTCTACACCATTGGCCAACTAACACGCACGTCTGACACATACGTAAAACACGCCTACACCGTTGCCCAAGTAATGCTGGGCACTAATGCTGTTGCCACTTTTACAGCCCGAGTAATCCTTGGGTCTTATGCGAGATGCCTCTATACCGTTGCCTGAGTGTCACTCGGGACTAACGCTTTTAGCACTATTTTTACAGCCCGAGTGACACTCGGGTCTGACGCTAAGGAGGTTAACTCACCAAGCCTTTGACAATCCCACTGGATTCATAAAGTGGGAATTGGTGCATCGCGAAGTCACTTATGTGGAGAAAAGTGGGTCACAACAACAAAAAGGATAGGAAACACTGCTCTGGAGGATCAGCCATGGTTTTGTAGCATCACTGAAAAAGGGACAGACAAAAATGGTGTATACAGTAGAACCCAGATTATTCAAGGTAATTTTTTTTTTTATTTGATATACTTTATTAATCTCCAAGTGAAGTACTTGGGTATTGTACCATGTTAGTCATTCTGGATGTAGTGAGAAGTCAAGCAAAATGTCACCTTTTATTAGCTAACTAGAAAGATTACAATGTGCAAGGTTTTGAGGCACAAATTACATCTTGCCTGAAGAAGGAGTCTGAGTTGCCTCGAAAGCTTGCATATTGTAATCTTTCTAGTTTTGCTTGACTTGTCACTTAATCCCCATGTGGAACATGTCTTTTTTTGCCTGACCTCTAGAGGTCAGAACGCAGGGTCCGCTTTTGTACAGCACCCTAGGAGCAATTCTCAGGTTATGGACTTTGCTCAAGGGCCCAACAGAGTGGGATCCATTCTAGCAGACTGTAGACTCAGATTGATGTTACCTTGGAAGACTGAAAACTTCAAAACAGCCATTTTGGATTAAAAATTACGGATGTTAAAGGTTTTATAGTATCAATTTATATGATACTGTATCATTCTAAAAAATCTTTTCATGCCATAGTGAATTTAATGTTATATTTAAAAAACAAAGAAAGATACATGTTAACGCTTGTTTTTCTGGTATGTCATTTATTATACAGCTACAATAATTTGTAGAATAAAAATGTGGGTTGTTGTTGCATTTTAATGTCAGTAGTTTGTCTCATTGAAGTTAAAAATGAAATGATAAATGGTAACAAAAACAAGGTTCTATGAGATTTAAAGCATTGGTACAGTAGTCACAGTAAAGCTGCTATGAATTGTAACAAAAGTAGTGAATCACACTTAATGGGTTTGCCTCTGATAATGCAGAACATCCATTGGGGGGGGGGGGGGGTTCTACTGTATTTCATTTTGCTGCAGAGTATTTTCTAGATATTACTGACGAAACAGTGGGACAAAAATAGGAGCACCTCCTGCAAACCCGAAACTCCCAACGTGGGGCTTCTACACGCTTGTTGACTTTGTGTGAACTTGCTATGTAAACCTTTGAAAGGCCTGACTGCCTTGGCTGCCTATTATTAGGTTTATCGTGCTATAAATGTGGACTTCATGGTGTCTGGTTTCATAAAGTCTATTTGTGAAACGTTTGTGTACCACACAGTGAAAGAATGTGGCATTGGCTTATGCATTATTCTTTATATATTCTTGACAGGTGCGGTGGTTGTGGTATGTGTTGGCTCAGTGGTTAGCATTGCAGTCCTCGGTTCAAGAAAAACGGTATTTCTAGGCATAATCTAATATTCCTTCCACATTACAATAACACGGCAGGTTGTGACTCTAAACTGTCATTGTGTGAGAGTATGCTGTCTGAAGCAGTGGAGCCTAATTCACGGTTGTTTTCCTTCTTGTGTCTGATCGGTGTTGGCCACAATAACTTTAAAACCGATTAAAGCGGCTCAGTAATCGGTGTATTCTTGGCAAATCAGTGACTTAGATAGATAGATAGATAGATAGATAGATAGATAGATAGATAGATAGATAGATAGATAGATAGATAGATAGATAGATAGATAGATAGATAGATAATGTAGCGTAGTTGGCAGGATTAAAGATAGATGGGATTAATAAAGTATCTATCTAAGGGGAAATTCACACTTGTTAAATGCAATGTTAAGTTAAATAACAGTGTAGCCTTGAATGCTTTCTTCCAGTGCTCAAAGTCCCTGGCAGTGATTACGTAAAGTGCATTCGACTATCATCAAACTGGATCTCTCATTTCACTAGATGGACCAGGTCAGTGGCAACCACTGCTTCATAGCAGTCAATGATCATCTTCATCACGTGTTAGTGTTGAGGCTGATGTAGTTGTCTTGCGGGATGTTGTTTCTCTTATTCAGACGACATGGGAGGTGATGCTGGCGTTTGTTGTATACTTTTGCCTCTGCATTCACCAGACCCGGCATTTGTGAAGTGTTGGGGACTAACAGATAAAGAGTTTTCCACCTGACCGCTTTGACTCTGAGCTAATGGTGTGCACTGTTCTAGAAAACACCCTGTAAACCGTCAGATGTCATAAACGGCATTATGTAATAGCCTGACACTGTGTTCACGGAGACTTGAGATTGGTGTTTGTTTGTTGAGGCCACTGCTTCTAAATTCCCTGCTTAGTCATGATTGTTATTCCCAGGCTACAAAGTTTACCGTCTATGCACAGTAGTAAGAATCTGAATTTGTTTTAGCCCGATTACAGAAGAGAAATGTGAATTAGGAGCTCCGGAGCACTCTTCATAAAACTGCATGATAAGGCTGCATCTGTCTTTTAATATTCAGATACAGATATAACTTCCTAATCTCGTTGCCTGTTTAGGTTTTGATTTGGTTTTTGTTAATTGCCGAGGGGAAATTGTCTGTTCGTATGTTCTTTGGGGGGGTGTCAGAACACAGGGTCAGCCATTGTACAGAACCCCTGGAGCTATTTTTCAGGTTAAAGGCCTTGTTCAAAGACCCAACTGAGTAGGATCCCTCCTGGCAGTCATGGGATTTGAACCGGCAACCTTCCAGATCCCAGCCACAGAGGCAAAACTCCATCCATAATTAAATTGCTTGATTAAAGTTTAATTGGTGTCCCGTCACTTACATTTTGCAATTCTTCTCCTATGCACTATTATGATCAACCTGTAAACTATACCAACCTAATCTGCTAGTTTTGAAAACTCAACAGTATTTCTCATAAATCATAGGTAATTTTATCACTTTAGTCTTACACACTTTGCAGTTTTATGTTGTAACTGATGAACTGGTAAATCCACTTTTGAAATGTGCTATTTACCTTCCAAGCTTATTCTATTATCTGTCAGTGCTACTTTTTTTTTGCATTTAATTACTATATTTTTGTGTGTTTATTTGTTTTGGTGTGTAATACTCTATTGTAATCTTGTTAGCTGTGTAAAACATTTGGGGTCGTATTTGCAATTAATGGTACTGTGCTGTGGTCAAGTTAAGTACTTCAAGTTCCACGGATAAATGTTGGGACGCCAACTCTCTCGTCCTCGTTTAATTCAGTCCAAAAAATAAAAATGACTAAAAGGACCACTATGCACACCAATATATAATCAAAGAAAATCAAAATAATAAAGCCATCTGGCTAAGTGAATTGTCTCATTCTGTTCAGGGTGGAAGGAGCTCTGTCCTGCAATGCAGTCTTTTCCAAAGTGACTCCTTTCAGCAATTGTGGGCTTTATATTCAGGGGACTGGAAGGGGTGAGGCCAGGGGACTGGAAGGGGTGGAGTCATAGGGGCCGGAAGGGGTGGAGTCCTGGGGACCGGAAGGGGTGGAGTCCTGGGGACCAGAAGGGGTGGAGTCATAGGGACTGGAAGGGGTGGAGTCATAGGGACCTGAAGGGGTGGAGTCCTGGGGACCTGAAGGGATGGAGTCCTTGGGACCTGAAGGGGTGCAGTCAGGGGACTGGAAGGGGTGCAGTCATGGGGTATCTGTTGTTTTTTTGTTTTGTGAGAAAGGATAAGGAGGAGACAACAATTGGTTGATAATTTTGATTAAAAATGTAAGAAAAAACATGTGACCTTCAAATGGTTACAAAGTTTTAATCTTATTTGAAAACTGTGTATTTTGACTAATATATTATTTTAAACACATTTTTTGACTGCTGTGTTTATGCTTAATGTTATATTGTGGGTTTTTTTTTTTTTAATTGTGCTAGGCTAACAGAAGTTATGAGAGCTGTACCACCGTGTCTCAGTATTTCCACGTGCTGTTGACCTTGTATCGCTTTGCATAAGGACAAGATCATTTTGAGCACTTTGTCAAGTTGCTGTTGGTAAACCGTGCTGCGTTGATTGAGTGAGCGGTTTGGGTAATGAATATCATTAGACGACATCTGTCATGAAATGAACGAGTCTGACTGTTAATCAAGCTGATTGAAAGCCTTCAAGGATCTGTGACTGACGGATCTCTCGGACGACCATTTCCGAGCATGCATCAGTAATTAATTTTTTAAAAATAAAATATTTCAGTTTTTAAAATAAAATGCTGTTTTCATCTTAGTTTCATTCATTTCCAGACAAACCTTTTATTTTGATCATTTATGACAGGATATTTGGTATTCTGTGGCATACCATTTTGTGTTTTATTCTAATTTTGTTTCAGTGTATTTGATTGATAGAACTTTATGTGTACCCAGGGGGAAATGAGGCTTTTTACAGAAGCTTTATAAATAAATAAATAGATAATTGTATACACATACCAGAATGACTTACTAAAAAGAGAAATTTAAAATGAAAGCAAACATCTGCCTTGGCAGTTCCAGTCTCAGGGAGACTATTAAACAGGCCTATTGCTGTTGATATTCAGGAGCCCCCCATCGTGTTTCTTGACACACTTCTGCTGAAAGTCCTCTGTGTTGGTGTGTCACAGAGACGACGTGAAGCTTTGTTCATAGTAGCACTCGGTTTTGTTTTAATCCTCTCCTTTGCCTAAACCTCCAAGGTATCCAGAGTGTGATCCATAACTGAGCCTGTCCTTTTAAATTAGTTTGTTAATTTGGTGGGCCTCACTTGAAGTGATGTTACCAGCCCAGCACACCACACCGGCCATCACAGAGTTGTAGAAGATGTGAAGGATGTCACTGATCACATTAAGGAACACCGTCTTCTAAGGAGAAAGTCTACTCTGCCCTTTCTTCTATAGTTTTTCTGTGTTTGCATTCCATCCTGTCATTGATGTGGACCCGTACTACAAGTACTGGTTGTAGTGCACCACCTCCACGTTCGTTCCAAGAGTAGTGACCGCAGGTGAAGTATCTTTGTTAATGAGCAGTTCCTTGGTTTTGCTGATGTTGTGTTGCCAACAATTCTCAGAAGTTCTCCACCTGACTCCTCACCTCTGTCCCTGGAAGTGCAGAATCATCTGAGAATTTCCACAAGTGACATGACCTGCTGTTATTTTTATAATCTGAGGTGTGAAGAGGAAAGGAGACCGGACTGCACCTTGTGGTGCTTCCGTCCATATCTGAGACACACTCCCTGAATCTCACAAACTGGTCTGCCGTTATCCAAGATGCCATCAGCACACCCACCTGCATATCTCTGAGTTGACCCCTTAACACCTTAACAGAAGTGGCTGGATAGTACTGGAGGCACCGGAGAAACCAAAAAACACACAGTCCTCACCATGCTGCCAGCTTTGTCCAGCCTGGTGAAGCAGACAGATAACTGTATCCAGCACTCCAATCTTTGTCTGATAGGCAAACTGCAGAAGGTCCGGTGGGGGGCCTACCACAAGAGGACTCTTATAGTCCACGACCAGCTTCTGAGAGACTGTGAGCCCTATAGCAGTCTGAGCTTGACTATAAATTCAACTGAATGTATTTGCTGCATGTCAGTCAAGTCAAGTTGGGGGGCATGCACTGGTACAGTGCGTTGCCGCACCCACTACACAACGAAACAACTCGGAATCCCGGTTGGCAACCCCCCCAGGCAGACACGCGGTCCAGTCTCACCCTCCAGAAATGACCCTTGCTGCATGTGTTAGTTACATTTTAGATTTTCTCTGCTGCAGTATTTGTTTTCTACTTTAAAGTGAGCTGCAATTAATCCCTGTCAGCCTCTTAATTTTAAGAGCATTTTTAGATTATCTCATGTAAATATTATGTTACAAATACAATAACAAAGTTGAGTACATAGGTTGAAAAGCTGGAAAGATGCAAAAGAAGATTACAGTTAGGATTTTTTAAATTGTTTTATGCTGTTTATTTTTTTATAGCGGCTATGGCATTGTGTAATACGCCAGCAGCCGGCTGTAACAGAGCACCTCATAAGGCACCAATGACGTTTTGGTTTATTGAGCATTTTTATTATAATAATCTGGAGCATCCACCTAGCTTTTAGAATGTTAGAATTAATAAAACTGATGGAAATTGAACAGACAGTGTAATATATTCATTATTATTCCTCAAGAGGAGGACTCTGTTGCCTCTTATGCCCTTAAGAAGCTTTTGGTGAACTGCATTTAGCACAAAATCTGCTTCTAGATTCACAGCATGTACTTAGAGGGCATAGCAAAGCCCACCGCTGCAGTGCAGCAAGTCTGCTAATGATGTGACTTTACGACCAGCAGGATATTTTTTATTAAGCGTCACAGGCCTCTTCAATTTAGATGTTTAAAGGTGAGTCAAAGTACTTGCAGTGAGTCCGAATTTAAGGCGTCCTTGACTTTGTAGTTTTTGATTGAGCTTGAGTCAACCGTTTAATTACAGATTCAATTAAAAGTGCAATGTGTGTGTTGTTTAACCAGATATTTAGATTTTACTTGTAGTCAGTGTTTTTAGAAAAGAGTACATATAGTCAACGGTTCTGTATTAAAAGGTAAATCACTTAAAGGGTTTATTCCTCACAGGTGGCGCAGTGGTAGTGCTGCTGCTTTGCAGTAAGCAGACTGTGGAAGATTGTGGGTTCGCTTCCCGGTTCCTCCCTGTGTGGATAGCGCTTTGAGTACTGAGAAAAGCGCTATATTAATGTAATGAATTATTATTATTATTATTATTCCATTCCATATCAACTGTCCATATTGTGTTTTCTTCCCGTGTCCACATGTCAGATCTGTACGTTCTGGTAAATAGTGAGTTTAAAGTGGATGATTTTAGTGAGTGTGCCCTCTAGTGCATGATGACCTGTTCTTACGTTGCACCTGATGTTGTTGGCATAATCTTTTTAAACCTGTGTCTTTTATTTATAATCTTTTAAAACTTAGGTTTTGCTTATATTTTCAGGTAAAGGATTGATTAATGCAACCCATTTTAGTTATTAGTTTACAGCTTCAAAATCCTGAATTCAAACCTTCGCTCAGGCCTTGCCTATGTGTAGTTTGCATATTCACCTCATGGCTGCTTGGGTATTTGTCGCAAACCATTTGACTTATTGACCTGAAATTTGGTACACATATACTACGTGACGTCTACTATCCGCTTTTTGGGTGATGATTGACCTCCAAGGTTATTCTTCTTTTTATGTTTATTTTATTTTATTGTAGAATCAACTCCCAGCAGCAGCCAGCAGGGTGGCCGTGCAGCGCATGCATACGGGCGCTGTTCTCATTCCCTACCACTTTCGCCGTCACTTCTCCTACCTCTTCATATCTTAAATCATTCCTGAGGCAGATTGAAGACTTAAGTGCCAGCTTAAGTGAAATATTAAAGAAAACGTACTAAGTAATTGCAACACAAACACTGACTTAATTGGTTTTAACGCGAAAAGATGCTGACGAAAGAAGAGAAGAAGCGGGCCGCTAGGGTGGAGAAAAGAAGAAGAGCTGCTCAGGAAACAGCAAGCACATCAACCTCTGAGCAAACGAATGGTAAACATACAGAAAAAGAGGATGAAAACTAGGAATGCTCAAGTCAAGTGTATTCATGGCATGTTATCGTGCAGTGCGCCGTTACTGGTAGTCAAATAAACAGACAGATGCCACAGAAAAGGTTTGGGGCTGCCAGTCGTATACTTCGAATAAGGCTGCAAAGTAGGCAATTAGATGCGATATGTAATCGGATTCGAGTCCAAATCAGAACTTGGATGAAACATATTGGAAGGTTTATGGTTAGCCAGAGGAAATAAGATCATCAGGGTCAGAACCAAAACTATCATCGGGGCCAGGCAGAATTTCCCATAACTGGTCTGCAGAGGAAAGAGAGAAAGGTTTAGTGCAGTCCGTCACCCTGTGGTCTGGCGTGGAGTTACCCTCATTTGAGCCCTTTAGCTGCCTCCCATGCACACATGTGTGACTATATATACAGTAGTCCTACATATGAAATTTCTACTTTGTTCTAGCCCCTCTTCATGTAAAAGAATACAAAGAGTGTAGTGCATTGTGACGGTAGCACAATTTTTCTTTGCTACCTCAGTTCTATCATGACATGTGTACAGGTTTATAATGCAATTTCATTTATTTATCTGGCTGATGCCTTTATCCAAGGTGAATTCCAACATTTAAGACCCAATTGGTTCCATTTCTTTTGGTTTTCCACGTGGAGCACAGGCAGGTCAAGTGACTTGCTCTTGGTCACACAGTTCCAGAAGTGGGATCTGAAACCACAACCTCAGGGTTTGAAGTCCAAAGTCTTAACCGCTACACCACACTGCCTTCAAATGCCCCACCCTCATTCCTGGGTGGGCTTAAACCACCAGCCTTTCAGTTAACAGATGAATGCGCCAACCCACATATTATTATTACATATTATATATATATATATATATATATATATATATATATATATATATATATATATATATATATATATATATATATAACATATATTAGATAGATAGATAGATACTTTATTAATCCCAAGGGGAAATTCACAACACTATAATATGAGTATATATATATATTATATATTATATATATATATATATAAAGTATATATTATACTTGCAGTTTTTGTTGATAATTTCAGTTGTAATTATTGTAATCGTTTTGGTACACGTTTTTAAATTTCAACCGCAATAAAATAACAAAATTGCTTGGCATTCAGATGAAGGTACAGTTCACATTTCTTTGGCTGTAGGCTTTTGTTCCAACCAATTTCACAATCTGTGAGTCATTCCCCCTCTAATTCATCTCATTATTTAATTATCTAGTCTTTCTTTCTTCTGTTATTCATTTATGAAAGGGCACGAATGTCAGATTTTCATTTGTAAGCATTTTTTAACATTTGTATTTTTTCTGTTCACTCTTTACGTTTTTACATCCGTTTTTGTTGTTTTCCTATGAATTCCCCTTTTTTCTGTGGAGTTTGCTCCCTTAATTGTATCCTAATGGTGCCGATTAACGATGTAATGAGTACATGCCAAGGGTAAATGACACTGAATGCTGAATAATGAAATGGTAAAACGGGCGCCAGCACATGTTGTCATGATGGGTAACTGGACACTCTCTCCATTTAAGAACAGGTGGAATTACTGTGGCATTGGTTTAGTGAATTCATCATGTCAGTTGACCAATGAAAGGCAAAATTAAATGAAAGGCATCAGGAGTGGGCAGGAGGAGGAGTACAGGAACCTAATCAAGGATTTTGTTAAATGGTGCGACTCAAACCACCTACAACTGAACACTAGCAAAACCAAGGAGCTGGTGGTGGATTTTAGGAGGCCCGGGCCCGTCATGGACCCCGTGATCATCATTTATAGGGGGACCTATAAATACCTGAGAGTGCAGCTGGATGATAAATTGGACTGGACTGCCAATACTGATGCTCTGTGCAAGAAAGGACAGAGCCGACTATACTTCCTTAGAAGGCTGGCGTCCTTCAACATTTGCAGTAAGATGCTGCAGATGTTCTATCAGACGGTTGTGGCGAGCGCCCTCTTCTACGCGGTGGTGTGCTGGGGAGGCAGCATAAAGAAGAGGGACGCCTCACGCCTGGACAATCTGGTGTGAAAGGCAGGCTCTATTGTAGGCATGGAGCTGGACAGTTTGACATCTGTGGCAGAGCGACGGGGGCTGAACAGGCTCCTGTCAATCATGGAGAATCCACTGCATCCACTGAACAGGATCATCTCCAGACAGAGGAGCAGCTTCAGCGACAGACTGCTGTCAATGTCCTGCTCCACTGACAGACTGAGGAGATTGTTCCTCCCCACACTATGCGACTCTTCAATTCCACCCGGGGGGGGTAAACGTTAACATTATACAAAGTTACTGTCTGTCTGTATGCCTGCATTGTTATCACTCTTTAATATTTTCTTTATCAGTATGCTGCTGCTGGAGTATGGGAATTTCCCCTACGGATTAATAAAGTATCTATCTGTCTGTCTGTGTCTGTCTGTCTGTTTGTCTAAATTAGTGCAAAGGACCTCTGCGAATATACCCAAAATGACATCTAAACAAAAGACATTGCCGACAAGGGAAAAATGAATAATCTGCCTTACTTAAAATATTACAATTATCAGCTGAGGTTATTAAAAGTCACAAGGTCAATTCAGTCGGGCTGGCTGCAAAAACACATGCATATTGCTTATGTGTTACCTCTGAAGATTTGAAGTTGCTAAGGTTGCAAGCCTTGGCTGAAGACCACCCTATATGGCAGACCTTAAGCACAACTACATCCCTGAGCTATTCTGACAGTCCGAGTCACAGAACCCTACCTGACCCGTACAAATTTTGGGTATGTTGTGTATCGGACTAAAATCCAGCTAATATTCGCACCGTCAATATCGATATCGACCGGGGATTTATTTATTTTTTAGGTGGGGATCCCAGGAACGCTCCCAGCCTTGGCCCAACTCACACACATTCCCTCACAGATGCAATAAAGCAACTGGTAATAAAATAGAAATTAAAGAATGTATTAAACAATAATAAATGAAATATAGGGAAATTACAACAATCCCACCCCAGTTCCCCTTATGGCAATTATACAATAAGCACGATCTCAACAATAATAAACCACTAACAAAAACCACACACTATGAAGTCGATGAAAACAGCAACTGATGAAATGAAATGATGGAGGTAGATGGTCCAGCGATCAGCACACTGTATGTGAATGTAAAGGACAGTCCTATCGGTATTTCCTGATGAGATGATGGCGTATGAATGAGATCAGGAGTGCTCCTTTTTTCGCGGGATGACAACAAATCCTACGACAGTCCTCATGTTGCGGGAAGACACCAGACAGTCCATACACCCAAAGCAGGAGACGATCCAGGACAAAACAAGAACCCACTGGTAGGAAACGGGAAGGCAAACAGACTGGCAACTCCAGACACGAAACACGAAAGACTTTTTCCCCTCCGTATAACTGACCCCCTTTTAAATTTTGCGCCAGCCTACTTGTCCCCAGCAGCCCCTGCACCCTCAGCAGACTACCAATCAGAGCCACTGCAGGGACTGCTGGGAGTTGAAGTTTCTTTACCCAGTAGCACCGCTACAGTTGTACTTGTCTTATCAAGACATTTTTATTGGAGTGATTAAGTCCTCCATTTTGAGTTTTTGGGCGGGGGTCGGGGTGTCTTTTCAGAGAATCTTTGGGTACCACTGGTTTGACTTTGTGTTGCTCATGGAGTCCTTAATGAGGCACATTACCTGCATTGTGAGGGAGTGTCAGTTACGGCACTACGGTCATGTGGTGCGATTCCCCGAGGGTGATCCGGCTCACAGGACCCTCATTGTTGAGGACCCAAGAGGGTGGACCAGGCCAAGGGGGACATCCACATTAACACCTGGCTGTTGCAGATAGAGGGTCATATCTTAGGGGTGGGACTGAACCGCGTGTCTGCCTGGGGGTTGCCGACCAGGATCCGAGCTGTTTCGTCATGTGGTGGGTGCGGCAACACGCTGTACCAGTGCATGCTCACCAACTTGACCTGACCTAATCTGACCTGTGGGAAAACTGCACTTATTGGACTGATGTCTTAATCCAAAGCAATTTACACTTGGCTGCATTTGCTTTGATCCTCCAACTAGAGGAGAAGAAGTCACTTGCTAATGGTGACAGTGTTAGTACTGGGAAATGTTTCTTTTCTTTTATTTCCTTTTTAGTCATTGTGTGTGTGTGTGTGTGTATACTGGAGCACAGGCAGGTGACGTGATTTGTTCATGATCACCATGTCAGCAGTGGGTTTGAACCAACAACCTCAGGGTTAGAAGTGTGAAGCCATAACCACACTACCTGCCAATAACATTAACCCTTAATTGGGGGGGGGGGTTTACACTATAAATAACGTATACAGAAAAGCACTTAGTTCCGCCATAATTCTGATCAACGTGGTTTACCAACAACACCATGATGGATTGTCTTGTGTGAGATTTCCCGAGTGAAGCCGGGTAACACGGCTAGTGTTTCAAGCCCTTAAAAACAAAATTCTTTCACAAAACAATTTGACATTTTTAAAAATAGTGAGTGGTACATTTTCACTTTTATTTGAATTACACAGTATACTCATTGGAAAACTGGAAAAGAAGTGATATAAACTGCCCATTTGTGTAAATGAAAAAGGGGATAAAACGATACTTTATCAGCTACAATTTTACATAAAAATCTGAATATTGGAAGTCGTTGCAGTGTCAGTATCCTTGTTGCATGATGGGGGGTTTGGAGACTGGTGGGGGTTTCAGCTGCTATCTCAAAAATAGCTGTTAGAACCTTTCTTTTTTTTTTGCATATGCTGTGAAAGTCAGACTTGTAAAAATATACCTGCCTGCCTCACCAATCACAGTCCTGACTCTCTACATGCGCATTAGTTTCCTTTATACAATTTGAAGACTGACTGCGTATAGCTACTCTTCTATACCTGTTATGTTGCTGTAATTTGTTTTAATTTATCAATTTCAAAGAATCAATTGTTTCCCACTCCAGTATAATGCAGACTACCTCTGCGTATGTATTGCTTCAATACCGTCTAAGAATGACCTGACGTTGTTTTAAATTCTAAAGATGGAAGCACCTGTAGGAACGTCCTAAGATAAGCAGTAAGCTCCTCCTTTATACTTTTTGAGGAGTCCGTTTGGTTTTGACCCATGAATGGATTCAAGTCAAAGCTAAGACCCGCTTTATCCTCCCTATTTTTATTTTATTTATTTCCTTCCTGGTGTGCTGTTGCCTAGCAACCACTTCAACAAAGCAGCTGCTGCCATCCAGTAGGAGGGTTATATAATTATCCACTGTGGTCTCCAATTGAAGGTGCAGTATCAACACAGTGACATTCACAAAGTGCTTGGGCTGCAAATAAATAGATAAGCTGTTTGTTTTATTGTTTAATTGCACGGCAGAATGACTGACTAAATTGTGTTAATGTTCTGGGTACATTGTCTGTTGGGCACAATCTCGAGCTTCCAATATTTTACTTCAGTGTGTAGAGGGCGACTTGGCTGTAGCTTTTAGTTTGTCACCGGGTGTGAGAATGACGGCTCAGGATGCAGGGAGAATGTCTTGGGGCGCCAACCGGGTCGTCCCTTTTTAATGTCTGGAGAGCGCAAAACAAACAAAATAACGCTTGTTGGTATGTGTCCCATCAGTGGGGATCTCAAAGTAAACAAGAGTTGTAGTCGGGTGCATCTGGCGGGTTGCTTTGGCCAGTAATGACACCTCCTTTTCGGGATTTTATGTTGGCTAGACCAGAAGGGTTGAGGATAAATGCATTCACCGTGTATTTTCCCGGCACTGTTGGAAAAGAAGGAAATTTCAGTGTGTGATAGATGGCCAGGAACCCTGTTCCGACGGGATGCCTGGAGGAAAGAGGAACCGGGAGGGCGGCACTTCTTTTCCCTGGGCACTCGGCCGGTCCTTGCTCCCTGGGGACAGCACTTCCGGAACACCAGGAAGTGCTGACAGACTGGGGATGGCTTATGCCCGGAATGCTTCTGGGTGCAAGGGCAGCACTTCCGCCGCACTGGGGACACCTGGAGCACATCCGGGACAGGATAAAAGGGGCCACCTCACTCCAATCAGGGAGCCGGAGTCGGGAGGAGGAAGACGGAGCTTGTGAGAGAGGAGTGGAGGCGGCCGAAGAGAGGATAAAGGACTGAGGAGTTGTGAGTGTGTGGAGCCCACTGTATATAGTACATAATAAACCCGTGTGTTTGTAGAACATTGGTGTTGTGTCTGTCTGTGGCCGGGCTATCTATTACAAGTGTTATCCGCAGCTCTTGTCTCACCAGGTTATTACAGAACGCAACTGAGGCTGCAAAGAGATCTTCCGATGTGCATGTGTGACAAGCCGTGGATTTATCCTTGCATTTTTTTTTTTGTATCTGATATTTTTGCTTATGTTCTTAAAAATGAAGAACTAGGGAAACATATGATGACCATTTTCTATTAATGGTTAGATTATTTTTTTCTCTTTAAATTCATATGGATGTTATTAAGTGTTTTTGATATTTGTTTACAGTAATCCCTCACTTATCGCGGGAGATAGGTTCCAAGGCCAACCGCGATAACTGAATTTCCGCGAAGTAGGGACACCATATTTATTTAATTATTTAACGTGTATTTGGACGTTTTTAAACCCTCCCTGTATTGTTTACAACCCACCCTTTACTCTATTAATAACAGGGACAACTGCTAAGCAATATGAAATCGGTAGATAAGTTTACACTTACTGTATAGCGAAGTACACGTAGCTATATATGACGTGATGATGGTGATGAATATGCTGCGCAGTAAAAATGATGACGATGACGGTGATAATCCCCTGAATGCAGTAGCAAGAGCACGTTAATGCTGAATGAGTGAGATGAGACTTCCTGGTTAATGCAGCACTCCGTTGCTGAGCCAATCAGCAGCACACAGGAACTTAACTGCGTGCTGTGATTGGGTAGCTTCTCAGCCATCCGCCAATAGCATCTCTTGTATGAAATCAACAGGGCAAACCAACTGAGGCATGTACCAGAAGTAAAAAGACCCATTGTCCGCAGAAACCCGCGAAGCAGCGAAAAATCCGCGTTATATATTTAGATATGCTTACATATTAAATCCGCGAAGTCGTGAATCCGCGAAAAGTGAACCGCGAAGTAGCGAGGGATTACTGTATATGCATTCCAGCATTATCCACTAATTTTCTAGTAATTCTGTGTGTAGTGAAAACAAGAAACATAAAGCTGATGACCGAATTGTGGAGGGAGACGTTAGGAGCACGTGCTGATACAGCACATTGCCGCTCCCACCACATGACAAATCCCAGATTAGGACCCGACTGCAGCCATGAAATGGGTGACACCTCAGCACCACACTAGTTCAGATGGAGTGGAACATTGTGAGGTTTTTTCATAGTGTCTGGAGTGCCAATTCTGCCACCCACCCCCAGGTTTTTCCCTGCATGTTGGAGGACCTACTTGCAGGGCTGGATGCAGATTAACATCATACCCAAGACAAAGAAATTGCAGGTTAAGGTCCTTGCTCAGGGGCCCGATGGATTAGAGTCGCTTATGGCGTTTACGGGATTTGAACCGGCAACCTTCCGATTTCCAGTACAGATCCCTAGCCTAAGAGCCACCACTCCGCACCACTGAATTGTGGCATGTGCAGAAAATGTATGGTGGGGGGGGACTCTTTTTAGTAAATTGGCTGCTGGACATCCAGGCATGATCTTTCTGTAAGAAAAATAATTTGTGCCAAAATTAAAAGTAATCCAATATGTTAACTATATTGAAATGTAATACATCTGTAAGTGGGACATTTTATTTTGGCACCGTTTTATCGTGTCAACTAAATGATTGATTGCTTTTTCACTATGGCACACAATTTTTGTGTCTGTTTAAAATGCAATACAAAAGTGTATTGTGTTTTAATTCATAGGTCGCAAGTCATAACTAAAATCAAAGCTGACTTGCTGCATTTCACTTACCGGCTGCTCCAAGTAGATTGAATTTTGATTCATGGCCATGCATTAATCAGACCAAAGTTGATGACGTTCCTTGTACCACCTCTTGACACTTAATGGCAGCTCCATGTTTATTTAATTTTGATTCAAGATCACACATTAATTGTGTCAAAACTAAAAGTTAATCAAATGACCCATCGGCATGAAAACATTGGGCAAGGGTCGACGATTAAACCAAGGTCTTGAATCAAAATGCAGTACTTGCTGAGCTACTATTAAGCAAAATGCAGTATGTCTGTTTTTCTCTTAGTTTTAATACACGATCTATGGACATTAATGAAAAACAAAAACACCTCTCATTTTAATTCTTTTGTAATTTTTTTTTCTGTTTGTTCACGGTTGTCTAATTACTGTATAATTACTTAATTATGGTGTACTGGTACAGATTTTTAAGAATACGGGGGATTTGCAGAGCTATAGTAACTACAGGGGATAAAATTGATGAGCCACAGCATGAAGTTATGGGAAAGAGTTGTGGAAGCTCGGTTAAGAAGTGAGGTGATGATTAGTGAGCAGCAGGATGGTTTCATGCCAAGAAAGAGCACCACAGATGCAATGTTTGTTCTGAGGATGTTGATGGAGAAGTTTAGAGAAGGCCAGAAGGAGTTGCATTGCGTCTTTGTGGACCTGGAGAAAGCAAATGACAGGGTGCCTCGAGAGGAGTTGTGGTATTGTATGAGGAAGTCAGGAGTGGCAGAGAAGTAAATAAGAGTTGTACAGGATATGTACGAGGGAAGTGTAACAGTGGTGAGGTCTGCGGTAGGAGCGACGGATACATTCAAGGTGGAGGTGGGATTACATCAGGGATCGGCTCTGAGCCCTTTCTTATTTGCAATGGTGATGGACAGGTTGACAGATGAGATAAGACAGGAGTCCCTGTGGACTATGATGTTTGCTGATGACATTGTGATCTGTAACAATAGTAGGGAGCAGGTTGAGGAGACCCTGGAGAGGTGGAGACCTGCTCTAGAGAGGAGAGGAATGAAGGTCAGTAGGAACAAAACAGAATACATGTGTGTGAATGAGAGGGAGGTCAGTGGAATGGTGAGGATGCAGGGAGTAGAATTAGCAAAGGTGGATGAGTTTAAATACTTGGGATCAACAGTACAGAGTAATGGGGATTGTGGAAGAGAAGTGAAAAAGAGAGTGCAGGCAGGGTGGAATGGGTGGAGAAGAGTGTCAGGAGTGATTTGTGACAGACTGGTATCAGCAAGAGTGAAAGGGAAGGTCTACAGGACGGTAGTGAGACCAGGTATGTTATATGGGTTGGAGACGGTGGCACTGACCAGACAGCAGGAAACAGAGCTTAAGGTAGCAGAGTTAAAGATGCTAAGATTTGCATTGGGTGTGACGAGGATGGACAGGATTAGAAATGAGGACATTGGAGGGTTAGCTCAGGTTGGATGGTTGGGAGACAAAGTCAGATAGACGAGATTGTGTTGGTTTGGACATGTCCAGAGGAGAGATGCTGAGTATATTGGGAGAAGGATACTAAGGATAGAGCTGCCAGCTGAGAGGAATGCCTAAGGGGATGTTTATGGATGTGATGAGAGAGGACATCATAATAATAATAATAATAATACATTTTATTTATATAGCACCTTTCCCATGTTCAAGGCATTTCACAGAGTCTTACAAAAAAAAACAGCAGGGTATATGTAACATTGGATACAAATGTTTTCCTGAATAGAACAATGAAACCGATAACAAAGCATTAAATAGATTATAGAACAATAAACCAGAGTAAAATACTAAATTCATTACTAAAAGAAAAACCTGGAAAGAGAGGTAAACTGGAAGAAAGGGCAGAATGTTACGTTAAGTTAAATGCCTTCCTAAATAGATTAGTTTTAAGTTGTTTTTTAAAACAATGAATGGAGTCAGCTGATCTAATTAATTTCGGGATGTCATTCCAAAATCTGGGTGCTATACAGCTGAAGGCCCTGTCACCCATAGAGTGCAGGTTAGTGTGAGGCACAACAAGATTACCAGAATCAGAGGACCTTAGTAGGCAAACAGGAGCCTAGTGATTTAGAATGTCACTGATGTAGTCCGGTGCAAGGCCATTTAAAGCTTTGTAGGTTATTAATAGAATTTTATATTCAATCCTGTAAGACACAGGGAGCCAGTGAAGGTGAAGCAGGATGGGTGTGATGTGCTCACTGTTTTGCTGGTTTGAGTAAGGACTCTTGCAGCAGAGTTTTGAATCAACTGGAGCTGTGATTAAGGATTAGAAGGGGCACCTGCCAGCAGAGAATTACAGTAATAGATGCAGGATGTGATAAAAGCATGGACAAGTTTCTCAGCATTAGACAAGGAGAGGAAGGAGCAAACACGGGATATGTTACGGAGGTGAAAGTAAGAAAGTTTCTTAATGTGGTTTATGTGGGTGGAATAAGAAAGGCAGGAATCAAAAATGACACCAAGATTCCTTGCATCAGAAGAAGGTCTGATGATATCACCGTCAAGAGTGACTGAAAAGGAGCTCATTTTCTTAAGTAGCGCTTTAGTGCCAATTTGCAGGAGTCCAGTTTTGTTGCAATTTAATTTTAAAGAGTTCTGTTCCATCCAGGTTTTAATTTCACTGAGGCAAGTTGTGAGCTGTGAAAACTCTGATGAAGTTACACTTTTGACATTGAAATAGAGTTGTGTCATCTGCATAAAAATGATAACCTAGTCCATAGGTATGAATAATATGGCCAAGGGGAAGCATGTAAATACAGAAGAAAAGAGGGCTGAGGACAGAGCCCTGAGGAACTCCTTGTGTGACTGGCGCTGAGCTGGATCTGCTGTTGCCAAGACTAACAAACTCTTGCCTACCAGTCAGATAGGACTTGAACCACTGGAGGGCAGTGCCAGAGATACCCAGCATGCAGGTGATGGGTGTAACTGAGCAAGATAGATAGATAAATAGATACTTTACTAATCCCAAGGGGAAATTCACATACTCCAGAAGCAGCATACTGATACAAAAAAACAATATTAAATTAAAGATTGATAACAGACAATAACTTTGTACAATGTTAACGTTTATCCCCCCGGGTGGAATTGAAGAGTCGCATAGATTGGGGGAGGAATGATCTTCTCAGTCTGTCAGTGGAGCAGGACAGTGACAGCAGTCTAGACAGGAACATATGGAAAAAGATGATGCGCTGTGGTAACTCCTAACGGGAGCAGCTGAAAGAAGAAGAGGTTTGTTCACGGTTGTTTAATGACTTATGGAACCACTTCACTTGGCCCTGAAGAAAGGACAGTTGGTCCCAAAACACGTAGGCTGTTTCACTTTATGGTTCTCTTCTTCACTAGCTCCAAAATAGTGAAAAATCCCAACGGCAGCCCCTGTTCTTTCATGTGCTCGCTTCCTGTTTGCTTAGACTCGAGCACCTCTACCTACACTTTTATACACCTTTAATTCTTTCTCTGGAAATACACTTAACATGGAACTGTTTGATAATTAAGTGCATTGAACTATATGACTGCCTTTTTAGTACCGTATATACTCAAGTATAACCCGACCCGAATATAAGCCGAGGTACCTAATTTTACATACAAAAACTGGAAAAACTTATTGACTTGATTATAAGCCTAGGGTGGGAAATGCAACAGCTACTGGTAAGTTTCAATAATCAAAATAAATACCAATAAAATTACCGTACATTAATTGAGGCATCAGTAGGTTAAATGTTTTTGAGTATTTATTTCAAAGAAAAACAATAAACTAGCTCTGTAATTGGAGAAGAGGCTCAACAAAGACAATATGGTATCTCTCTCGCTTGCCCACGCTCTCTCTCTCTCTCGCGTCTCTCTCTCTCTCGCTCGCTGCACAGGGAGAGACTGAGCATGTGCGGAAATCATCGACGTGCACAAACCGAAAGGGAAACTGGCTTGTTCGTATACTGGGGGGCAGCGGGACCTGACTCGAATATAAGCCGAGGGTGACGTTTTTCAGCACATTTTGGGTGCTGAAAAACTCGGCTTATATTCGAGTATATACGGTAAGTAAAATTTATTTATAAAGAGCATTTCACAGACAAGAAGTCACAAAGTGCTGTACAATACAAAAATAAAATTAAAGATTAAGATAGGCAAGACAGACACATTAAGATTTTTTTTTTTATTTTGCCTTACACAGTTTCTTGAATTAGGAATTTGCTAGTTTTTGCCTAACCCTTGGGGTCCGAGCACAGGGTCAGCCATTGTACAGGGCACCCCTGCAACAATTGCAGGTTTAGGACCTTGCTCAAGGGCCCAGCACAGTCGCATCTTTTTTGGCAGTAACAAGGATTCGAACCAGCAACCTTTCAGATACCAGCGCAGATCCTTAGCCTCATAATAGAGTAAAATTTAACAAATACAGTAAGTAATATAAATAAAAATAAAATTTAGTAACAACAAGACTTTAAGCAAAAGCCTGGCTAAAAAAGAAATTTTTAACTGTTTTTTAAGAGCCCTCAGAGTTAGCCATAGAAAGTTGAAGAGGGAGATTATTCCAGATCTTCGGTGCCAGGAATCAGAAGGCTGTTAAACCCTCTCCTTGTCTTGTGTGAGGAACGACTATAACAGATTCTGAGCCTGAGATCGAGAGGCAGGAATCTTGAAAAGGAGATTGGATAAACCGACTGGAGCTTGTCCATTCAATGCTCTATACACAAGTACAAGAATTTTGAAACGAATCCTAAAATCCACCGGAAGCCAATGTAAAGAGGATGAAATAGGTGTAATGCTCTCACTTTCTGGAATGTTTAGTGTTGATTTACATAATTGCGAGTGTAAATGTTGCAGTGTTCTGGTTTCTTGTTAAGTATTAAGTTGATCTTCTCTCTCTGGTACCTTATTTAAGTTTAAATCTGGAAAATGTACATTTTAATTCAATATGTGTTATAGTATACAGATGAGTAACATGTACTTTAAAGTATTATTAAGTCAAATGAAAAAACTGCATACAATAATGAGAGGATATGGTAATACCAGAGATCATTAAGATGATAATCAAACTGTATGAGAATACAGAAGCATGCGTGAAAATTTAAAAAATTAAAATGATAAATCTCATTGGTTTGGACTCAGGACAAGAATAAGACAAGGCTGTGTTCTGTCACCATGTTCATTCAACTTGGTGTTGGTCCATGTACCGAGGGAGGTTGATGAGACAGAAAATAGTGGCGGACTAGATATTGGCAGAGCACCGGTGAGAGATCTTAATATGTGGATGATGCGCCATTTCCGGCAGTGACTTTGACATCATTGGTAGAGCTCTTGAGATTATATGGATCAGAATTAGGGGAAACTGGGAATAAATACAAGTATAGCCCAAACAAAATGGATGAAGACTGGTGAACAAGAAGAAATGAACAGATTGGAGTATAAAGATAAAGAGCTGGAAAGATGTGAGAGAGATTACATGTTTGGGAAGCAAAATCGAGGCAAAAGGTTGCCACGAGATGGACGCGATGAAGAGATTAGGTTTGGAAGGAGCAGCATTTGTTAGGTTAGAATGGACTTTGGATGTACAGAGACATCAAACTTTGGACAAAGTTAAGAGCCAACAATGCACTAGTAGTGCCGGTAGTCTTGTATGGGGCTGAAAGCTGAACATTTTGCCAAGCAATTATGAGAAGACTGAACGTGTTTGACTGAAGATGCTTGAAATGGATTATGGGAATAAGATGGCCAAGAACAATTAGTAATAAAGATGTGAGAGAAAAGACTGATCAGATGGAGTTGAGTGAACCAGGCGTATCAAGAATGGTAAGATGGGCAGGATATGTATGATGCATAGATGACTCAAGGACAGCAAGAAGAGCGGAAAGATGGATTCTGGTAGGAAGGATAAGAGCAGGAAGGCCAAGAAAAGGTGGAAAGATATGGTGATGGAAGAAGCAAGACACAGAGGAGCAAGGGGAAGAAACCTGGAGGAAGCGGCACAGGATAGAGAGAAGCTGGAGGAAGCTTTAATAACAGGTGTTGGAAGCAGCGTCAAAGACGATGGAAGCGTGGCTAACTATAACTGAGTGAAAAAAGTGCACAGGATGGGAGAAAGGTGAAAGCAGTTATCGATATGCAATGCAATTTGGAAACTTTTGATGCATGATACAGAGCTGAAGTAGGCAAAAATGAAAATATTCAGAAGAACAGGCACATAAAATGGAAAAGCAAGAGTATGAACTTATACAGCAGCCAACAAAACTGAATTATTATCCATCCTCTTTAATAAAACCCCTGTGTGCGTCCATGTGTCCGTGTGTGTGTGTCTTCTGGTGAAGTGCGCATGCGCGGGGCACGGTGCGATGCTTCAAAGGCCACCTGATGCGTCACACAACACAGAGAGGGCGGGACCTATAAAATATCACGCAGCAGTTCCAATCGGATTTCGGTAAATGAGGTAACACCTAAAACATAAGGCACGAAAAATCCAATCGGGTACTGAGACGCGGAGACCAGCTTCCCCAAAGAGGTGGGATTAGTGTTTGTTGTTGTGCAAGTGTTCACAGTGAGGATGTCAGATTTGCGATTGAGAAGCTTGGCCCGGTAAAGTGTCAGTCGTTGAAGGGGTTTTCCTAAATATACGAATTTTCATGATATTACAATAGGATGACTTTCAAAAGTAGATTTATTTTCGCGCACATAAAATCCGTTGCTGGGGAGATGCCACACATACAATAATCAACTGCACGCCACTCATTACATCAGTTGCTGGGGAGACTCTGCTGATTGCCCACTTTTGTGACAGAAAATTAAATGCATATTACGGACATCAAAGCCAGTATTACTGTCAGAGACAATTACAGGCATTTTATGGAAATACAAACCAGTATTACTGCGAGAGAAAATTAAAGGCACACAATACAGTGATGCATATTACAGCCACATACAAGCCAGTATTACTGTAACAGAAAATAGACGGTCCCTTGCCATTTAATATAGACTGTTCCTACTAATGTTTATGCACTACTGTTCTAGCGCCCGTTATTGTAACGGGCTTAATGTCTAGTGTGGATATATATGCAGATGTTGTCATATGTTTAATGTCATCAGCTTACAAGTAGCTTCTCCTTTAGAATCCTTATGTTATTGATGGAAAAATACCTGAAACCAGGCTGCCAGCCTGGCCCGAGTGCAGAATGATTACTTAGACATACAAAGCGTTTCCTAAGTGAAATGAAAATTTAGTGCTGGGTTTGGTGTGCAGGTGGTAGGTCATGTGATAAGGAGAAACAAGATGGGGTTTGGAGAGAAGCGGTGAACGGCCAGGAAAGAAGTGGGAGTGGGAATTGGCAAGGTAGCCCACAATGCAGTGTTTTAACAGGTGTGTTGCAGTGTGACACTATGCAGTTTTATGTTCTGAATTAGACTAAACATAATTTTAGCAAAGTCAAATAATTTTATCAAATCAAAAGTAATATAATGCAATACATGCTTATCAGAGGCATTCAATAAAGTTTCTGGAAAGGGAAATTAGATATCTCAACAGTTTTCTCAAGAAGTCTGGGGATTATCTTTCAATTACAGCGTACAACACAAAGACAGCACAGTCAGTCATAGGATTAACAACACAGATTTTGTATAAATCTTAATACACACGGACTAAAATGTTCGTGACTGTTATTGTAAAGCGTGACAAGCACACAATCTTTTGAAGTAACTAGGGGGCTTCATCCCCTGCTCGCTTCGCTCACCAAACCCCCCCTCCCACTTCGCGTCTCTGCCGCTCACGTTGTGAAGAGGGGGACTGAACGCACCCCAAGGAGATGCAGTCACTTCTCTGAAACCCCCTCTTCAACGGTGATACAATGGGAAACAAATATATATTAAGTATGTGGACGACACAACAGTGGTGGGTCTCATTCGAGGTGACGGGGAGGGGGATTACAGAGAGGAGGTGAAGTCATTTGTGGAATGGTGTGATAAAAACAATCTGATACTGAATGTCGAAAAAACAAAAGAACTGGTGATCGACTTCAGGAAGAAACAGCTGATACACATCCCGGTCTACATTAAGAACACTGCTGTGGAAATTGTGCAGTCTACGAAGTTCCTGGGAGTAAATGTGACGAACAACCTCACCTGGACCCTGCACACCTCCTCCGTCATCAAGAAAGCTCACCAGCGCTTGATCTTTCTGCGGAGGCTAAAGAGGGCCCATCTCAGTAAGTCAGTCCTCACCACTTTTTTACAGAGGGACCATAGAGAGCGTGCTAACCAGCAGCAGCTCTCTGTGGCAGGACAGCTGCAGCGCTTCGGACTGGAAAGCACTGAGGAAAGTGGTGAGGGCTGCGGAGAGGATCATTGGAGCCCCGTTGCCAAATGTACAAGATTTGGCAAAACAACGCTGTCTGGCCAGAGCTGTGCGGATTTCTAGAGACCCTACTTATCCTGCCTCTGAACTCTTTTCCCTCATGCCCTCAAGCAGAAGGTACCGCAGCCTGAAATGTAGAACCACCAGGTTTAAAAACAGTTTTTTTCCTACTGCCGTTCGTCTTTTAAATGAAGCATTTTAGTATTTTATTGTAGGCTGATTTTAACTATGTGTTTTTATTAATGTCTTGTGCATCATATTTTCGTTCTGCAGCACATCTTGGATGTTCTGCTGAATGACAAATAAAATTCAATTGATTGATTGATTGATATATATTTTTTTACCTCCTCTTTGCTCGATCAGCTGCTGACTTGCTGCTGCCGTGCTGCATGATCTGCATCTCGTGCGGCGCTTTGAACGTTTAAAAGCCTGTACAGCAGCTGTCCTTTTGTCTCACTGCCTTGTCTCTTTTCTCCCCCAGACATCCTCTGCTCCTGTTGGGGGTCCCGCTCCTGAGGCGCACCCCTTATTAAGAGGAAGATTTTCTATTCTTTTAATTGAAAGATAGAACTGTCCCCTCCTGGCAACATGAATTAGACGATCTACAAGTTTCAGACTTAAAGTTTAAATCCAAACAATATATTCAATCTCTTTTCACTGTTCCGTTATTTCACCGAGTAATAATTTCCGTTTGTTAGCGCTAACGTGATCTTTACTCTCATTTTTTTGAGACTTTCGAATTTTAGTACTTTTATTATCTCTAACCTGCTCTGCATGTGTATCGCACCAACATTTTTGAATTCTTTACGACGTTCTACTTTGTCATCTACTCTTTGTGTTTTATTTCCGGTCCCGGGTGTGGTTAAATCTCTTGGCACAAAATCTCATCTCATGGAACGTGAAAGTGTCTTTCTGAGAAAGTCATGTCTCGTCCCTCTGAACAGGTCTTGTCTCGTCCCAAGATATTTTTTTTATATAATAGAGAGACTTGCAGAATTTGATAGGCTGTGAACTAAAGAATTCAGAAAGATTTCAGAAAGGATTCGTCACTGTTGCCTGTAGTGGTAGGGTGTTGTACCGTGTTAGCCATTGTGGATGCAATGAGAAGTCAAGCTAAATGACACCTTTTATTGGCTAACTAAAAAGATCATAACATGCAAGCTTTCGAGGTAACTCAGGCCCCTTCTTCAGGCAAGATGTAATTTGTGTAGGGGCCTGAGTTGCGTCGAAAGCTTGCATATTGTAATCTTTTTAGTTAGCCAATAAAAAGCTTGACTTCTCACTGTTGCCTAAAATTAAGTTGCTCAGCATGTTAAAAATACATATAAAATTGATACTTGTCATCGACGTATTGATAAAGTATCATTACAAAATAGTATTGTACCATATTAGTATCAAATATATTTGCCTCCATACTCTACTGTGGTATGAGGTGTTTTTATATGTAGCCAGAGGAAATGAGGATTCAGAGGTTAGCCTGTAGGGAGAGCTGTTGAAAAGAGTGAAAAAGATTAAATATCTGGGATTAGTGGTAGCCCGATGGATGCAAAGATAAAACACAGAGTGCAGTGTGGATGGAACAATTAGAAAATGGTATCCGTAGTATTAGGTGATTGAAGAATCAAGGCAGGGGTTAAAGGTGAGGCCTTTAAGATGGTGGTAAGACCAGCAATGAGATATGGAGCATAATGTGTGGAGTTACAAAGGGGAACTGAATAAACAAAAATGAGACAATCCGAGGTACAACAAAACTGGGAGAGATTTCTGTGAAAGTGCAGTTGAAGTGGTATGGACATGTGCTGAGGTTAAAGACATGAAGAACAGGGGTGTGAGCTGGGAAGAGGCTGCAGGACTGAGCTGTATGGAGCGGTTTGGTCAGACACTTTGATACCACGTAGATGTGTGAAAAGATAAACAGAAAAAAGGAAAATAATAGAGGAGATGAATGAAAGAGGAAAAGCAAAAATGTCAGGGAGGGAAGTACTGGTAAATAGTATTAATATAAAAAAAGAGGAACAAAAAAAGGATTATCCCTAAGGATGCACATAAACGAGAGTCGAGTGTAAACCTCATTTTTATTGGGTAAGCCATTGTGTTGTCCTCAATAAAAGAACCAATGATCATAGGGGAGCCCCTCTGTCAGGTTTTTGGTATGCTTGCACATGTTTTCAATTTTAATGTCGCATTGCTGAGTTAATTGTCTTTATTCCCACTACATGGTATTATTCACCACTGTCTAGTTAACTCCTTCGTTTCCAAATCTGGGCTTAGATGCAGCTTTTTATACGACCTTGTTGGCTAGTGCAGCTGATATTTTTCAGAGCTCACGGTAGTGTGGAGAAATGAATGAGTGAATAAATGAACAAGCAAAGGCTGAACTGACAGCATCACGTGCCAGGCAGAAATTTAATCCTGGGCAGTGCGCCAATGAATCTCTGAGCCCATTCTTGCACGCTCAAATAGGGGCAACTTGAGGGTCAAACAGTAAGCTAAACATGCATATCTTTGGGGAATATGGAAGGAAAAACCAAGCAGAAAAGGGGAGAACATGCAAACTCCACACTGATGGCAATACAAATCCAAAATGTTGAACCCACGAGGTAGCAGCACTCTCTCAACTGCTCCACCGTGGCATCACATTTTAGTAATAATCGGGGAAAAATTACAGGGTAATTCTAATCAAAGAACCAAATCTGTAATTACAGCATACAAATGTTCTAGGATTATGTTAATCTAGCCATCCCCTGTGTAGTAGAATAGGACAGTGAGGAGGGCCCTGCACGCTTTCCCCTCCCCTCAGCCCACTGTGAGTTTCTCGGATTCACGCAAATAAATCGGTACTGCAAGCGAACTATGATGCTTAGCACGATGAGAGAAGTCGCAAAATCAACCGGAGTGTTCAAGCAAATTATAGAAAAAAACCCATCTAAATCCGTTAAATAGTTCTCCTGTTCGCCCAAGGATGCCCCAACACTTTTGACTCTCTGTTTTCTTATTACAATATATACTGTACGTAATATATATATATATACAGTGGAACCTCTGTTTGTGAGCATAATTCGTTCCGGAAACGTGCTCGCAGTCCAAAGCACTCGTATATCAAAGTGAATTTCCCCATAAGAAATAATGGAAACTCAGATGATTCGTTCCACAACCCAAAACTATTCATATAAAAATGATTAATACAAAATATAAAGCAAAAATACATAAAACAAATTAACCTGCACTTTACCTTTGAAAAGAATCATGGCTGGTGTGAGTGAGTTTCTAAACTCTTGTGGGATTCCACCCAACGGGACGACACGCAGAAGAGCGTCCCAAAGCAATCGCAGTCTCCCAGCGCTGTAGCAGTAAAAGCGAATCCAAAAAGATCGCGGACATGCTATAAGCGCCTGCCGTCGATGGGTGATACAAGGAACATTATAAATGCACAGGGCCCTGCCTGACGGTTGTGTCTGCGTATAGGTGAGTGGCAGATCCTGCTATAACAAATAACCGCGCAGTTGCTGTTTCAAGATGAATAAAGCTGGTGTTGCTAAAGTACTGAGGCTCAGCTTCGTGTTTTGGGGTGCAAGACGGGGATTCGCACATCACAGCGCGCACACACACAGTCACAGTGCTGTAGTAAACAGTACCGCTCGTATGGATGTTAACTATATGAGTGAGGCACGGCGACTCAGACGGAGAATAGGGGACGATTGCCCACAATCCCACAGCGAGAGAGAGAGAGAGAAGAACCATCAGCTCAGTTGTGATCACATGACGCTCAGCAGACAAAGCATATACATACTACTCGTATTGCAAGGCCTAGCTCGTTTATCAAATCAAGATTTGTTAAAAATTTTAGCTCATCTTGCAAAACACTCGTAAACCAAGTTACTCACAAACCGAGGTTCCACTGTGTGTGTGTGTGTGTATATATATATATATATATATATATATATATATATATATATATATATATATATATATATATAATATTATATTGTGGAGACCCATCCCAGGCACACATTTATTATACATTGTCCAACTATTTACAAAAACCGCACACAACCCGGTGCCCCTGCACCACACACCCTTAGTTCGGGCCTCTTTCTATGTCTCTCTTCACCACCTCCACTCCTCTCCTCCAAGCTCTGTCCTCTTCCACCCAATTCGAGCTGACGAATGGAGGGAGGCGGCCCCTTTTATGTTCACCCGGATGTGCTCCAGGTGCCTCCTGATGAGCTTCCTGCAGCACTTCCTGGTGGGACGGAAGTGCTGTACAAGCACCCGGAAGCACTCCGGGTGTCCCTGGTTTTCCTTCCACCAGCATCTCCAGGTGTGGCAGAAGTGCTGACGTTCAGGGTTTCTCAGGCATCTGGGCGTCCCCTGGCGGTGACCATGGGCCCCTATAGGGTTGAGCTTCCATGCTCTGTTCCCGTGGTCGCCATACAAATCAAGGTGGCTGCTCTCTCGTGGTCCGGAGATGGCGTAGTCCCTCTCCCGGTCCTTCCAGGCGTCCCGGCTGGGTATTGCCCCGAGCTGCCCGCCACAATATATGTGGTTTCACCCGGGTAGAAGTGAAACAGAAAGGGCCCTGCCCTGCTCCCTACTCCTGACGTCACGCTTCCCCTTTCCCTTGGCCCGCAGCCTCTGTTTCAGATTAGCACGAATATATCACTCCTGCAAGCGAACTATGATTCTTAGTGCGATGAGAGAAGTCGCAAATTCAACCCGGAATGTTCAAGGAAATTCTAGAAAAAAACCTGATCTAAATTCGTGATAGTAGTTCTCTTGTTCGCTAGCTAAGTGGATGTAAGATACGCCCCTAGGCTGGAGTGTGAGTGAGGAGTGCCCATCAACCCCCCCCCCCCCAATTCCCAAACCCCCCCCACCCCGCCCTGCTGCGTGTCCCTCGGGTTTGCGCAAATAAATCATTACCACAAGCGAACTATGATAGAAAAACACCCGATCTAAATCCATTAAGTAGTTCTCTCGTGAAAAGGGGACAGACAGACAGATAGATATTGGATTTTTTTATATAGAGAGATTTATTCAGCATATAACTTTAGCACTAGTATGTTGTGATGGTTTAATTATGCTTTTGAACTGTTGCTTCTGGGGAGAGGGGGATAAAAGTTGCAGCCTCCCATGTTGCTCTACAAGAAGAGAGAGAGAGAAGTTAGGAGCATTCGCTGATACAGCACATTGCCGCACCCACCACATGACGAACCAACTCAGGATCCCAGATTGGGACCGTTGCATGGACACCTCAGCACCACACTAGTTCAGATGGAATGGAACCAGTGTGAGGTTTTTATGGTGGCTGGTTTTTCCCTGTAGGTTAGAGGGCCTACATGTATGGCTGGATGCAGATTAACATCATATCCAGGATGGAGCAATTGCAGGTTAAGGGCCTTCCTTGCTCAAGGGCCCAACGAAGTAGAGTCACTTTTGGCATTTACGGGATGCAAACCTTCCGATTGCCAGTGCAGATCCCTAGCCTAAGAGCCACCACTCTGCCCGCTACTAGAAGAAGGCAGTTCAAACATGGGATAGATGGACTTCATCAGGGTCAAGATAGTGGATTTGTATTTGACTAGCAAAATACCCACGCTTCGCAGCGGAGAAGTAGTGTGTTAAAGTGGTTATGTAAACATATACTGTATATACATATACATATATACATATATCTACATATACACATATCTACATATACATATATATACATATATATACATATATATATATATATACACATACATACATATATACATATACACATACATACATACACATACATATATATATACACACATACATAAATGCATACACACACACACACACACACACACACATATATATATATATATATATATATATATATATATATATATATATATATATATATATATCTACATATATATATACACATACACACATATATATATACATATCTACATATATATATACACATACACACATATATATATACATATCTACATATATATACACATATATATACATATCTACAACCTTTTGTAGGTCTATGAACTTAATTTAAACTTTAGGTTTACACGGTGCTTTGTTTCCGAAGTACCTGCACTCATGAATATGTCTGTATCCGTCAGTCGCTCAAATCCATGGTTTCTCCGCTGTTTTTTTGTTCGTTTATTACGATTGTTATAGTTCTGTTTGTATACCACGTTGTCAGTTCAGCACTCCGGTTGTAATATGACCAAGCCGTGCAAGCTTACTGTTGAGAATGCAACGTATAGTTGTACAGGAGAAAAGCAATCTTGCCTCAAAGTTCAGTCAGTTCACGTGAGCCGCTCTCTTGTGTGATGTTGCGATGTCCACGGCTTAATTTAATGTTAGCTAAGACCCAGCACTTAAAAGTTTCTCGCTACAGCAATTTTAACTCCGTTACAAAGTGAGCCAAAGTCTCGTTTATACCTCGTGTCTTCTCATTAAACTTGTATGTCGCGAATATGGTATTGCAAACGGTAGCGGGAGCATTTCTATAAACTTAATTTAAACTTACGGTTTACACCGTGCTTTGTTTCCTCAGTAGCTGCACTTATGAATATGCTTCTATGCGTCACTCGCTCGCTTATTATTGTTTCGCTGCCTTTTAAATTGTGTAATGAATGTTTTCTTCAGCGCTCTTTGGGGCTCTTCCTTGTTTTGTACGTACTTTGTTCACAGTCAGTTCACGTGATTACGTGGGTGGCGTGATGATGCGATACGCAAGTCCGCCTCCCACGGCCAGCGAGCTGCAGTCCATTACAGTATATGGACAAAAAAGAGGTTCCAGTTATGACTGTTACGCTTTGAATTTCGAAATGAAACCTGCCTAACTTTTGTAAGTAAGCTGTAAGGAATGAGCCTGCCAAATTTTAGCCTTCCACCTACACGGGAAGTTGGAGAATTAGTGATGAGTCAGTCAGTCAGTCAGTGAGGGCTTTGCCTTTTATTAGTATAGATAATTTTGTATGCCAACTAATGGGCAATATATTCAAACACTGCTAATGCATTCTTTGTTTAGTTGATCTTAATTGGATTCTGTATAGTCACGAAAATGTTAAACATGATCACATGCTTTTACACAAACCTGCCTTTCAGTAAAATGAATACTTTATATTAAGAGGGTGAAAGTGTGTCCATAATGCGATCAGGATGGCCTACAACATGTGTCTTTGTTTTAAAAGTTGTAGTGAAATTTAAAATTAAAAAAATAAAGAACGTTGATAATACACACTCAAAAGAAAACAGTCTCATCTATGTTCCGTTTGTGTTTCTTTCTAGCTGTCTTGCTTCAATCTCATCGGAGCTCATTCTGTTGTCTAAATACAGAAATCTAGTAGAGCTCTAAGAACATTCCATTAAATTGTTAACTTATAGGGGGTAAACAGAATCTTCCATTATCTCTGTGAGTCCTACATTCTGTTCAAATTAAGCAAAACTAAATACATTTACTGTTAATAATTTAAGGAATTTGGGCCGTACATGCAGTAAGTTCTACATTTAACCTTTCAGACGGATGCTACCCTTGTTCTGTAAGCGTCTGTCTAGTAAGAAGATGGAATTTGTGAGAGACACGAAAGGAAATAATAAAGCTACGGTGCTGTCCACTGTTACCTTTGTGGGCCCCTTACAAGTGATGCAATAATGCAAAAACAGTTGGTGATGGTGATGAAGACCCCCTCCCTGGTGTTTGTTAACAAGACTGTCCTCTGTTGTTTCTGCTTATAACACACGAAACACGTAACCTTAAAGTCGTTTATCTTCTACAGTTTGTGTCGCTCTCTGGTAGAGCACACGCCTATAGGATACCTTTGCAGAGTCTTTGGTCCGTTATACTCCTTATAGCTCAATGCCAAGGCTGCTCCCAACATTTTGTTGTTATTCTGTATATGCTGTCTAGTTGCGCCCCCCCCTAACACCCCCCCCCCCCCCGCCATTGTATGTCTTTCATTAAAGCACCAAAGTGTTTCCGTGTAAGCTATCTGCTGAGCAAGTGTTATTTAAATTTTTCTTGGAAAGGATGCCCTCTCTTCAAGAAGGGATGTAACCTTTTCCAGGAAAAAGGAACACTTTTGTTGCTGAGCAAATGAAGACAGGAAATATTTTCAATGATGGGAAAGAGGTCAGCAGATTGTTACTAAAATTTAGCAAACTTCCGATCTTTTATTTTACCTTTGTCTGGTTGCACTACTGAGACAAAATAATTTTAATGCTGTATATTCCCTGTTAAATGGTTTGTTTATTTATTTATTTAAAACACCATAGGTAGAAAATCCCGATCCTGGAAAGCCACACTGGACACATAGCATTTCATTCCAATCAGCTTCTAAATAAGAAACCAATTCTGTAATTTGTGAGAATGGGACAAATTCCTGTCGGTGGATGTTTTAAGTTTCTGGAAAAGTCAAACATTTCGCCGTAGATTGCTTGCTCTCGTTTCTTTGTAAATTAATTTACAGTTCACTTGCGTACAAAAACTTGAATGTTAATCTGTTGGCTGCCCTAGTGTTTGCGAACAGCTAATTAAAAATATGATGTTCATCTTAAGTAAAAAAAAAAAAAAAATGTAAACTTGAGCAAAAATCTGTACAATCTAAATGGACTTAAGTTCATAGTTTTATGGGTAAGTAAACCTAGCAGCTCTAGTAATTTTAGAGATTTTTGAAAGACGTCTGTTGAGATCTCTTTTTAAATAATTTCAATTAACAGCAAAGACTGAGCATCCTAACGGCTCTGTGTGTCCAGGGCAGCCTAGACCCGTTGAGACACCAAAATTCATAAAAAGATTCAACACATTTAAAAATGGGTTATGTAATGCCAGCTAATGCTGAATAATTAGCAGCTGCTTATATAGTGATACATTTTTTTTTATAATTTCGTGATTCTGTCTCTCAGTCCTTTACTGGAAATAGCGCTTTGAAAAGAAATTACATTTGAAATGTATATGAAGGTGCTAACTTACCAAACATTTTATCCCAAAACTGAGATAATACATCATTTATAGCTTTAATGTTTCAGATTCTTTTCTTATACAGTGTTTAAAATAAACTTGTCATGCTTGCTTACATTTTATCCATCCATCCATTTTCCATCCATCCATCCATTTTCCAACCCGCTGAATCCGAACACAGGGTCACGGGGGTCTGCTGGAGCCAATCCCAGCCAACACAGGGCACAAGGCAGGAACCAATCCTGAGCAGGGTGCCAACCCACCGCAGGACACACACACACACACACACACACACACACACACCAAGCACACACTAGGGCCAATTTAGAATCGCCAATCCACCTAACCTGTATGTCTATGGACTGTGGGAGGAAACCGGAGCGCCCGGAGGAAACCCACGCAGACCCGGGAAGAACATGCAAACTCCACGCAGGGAGGACCCGGGAAGCGAACCCAGGTCCCCAGGTCTCCCAACTGTGACGCAGCAGCGCTACCCACTGCGCCACCGTGTCACCCCGCTTACATTTTATCTGACATTAATTTTGTAAAATTAAAGGGGCAAAATCCCTTATTTTCTGACTAGCCATGTTACCTATCCAGTACTGGTAATAGAACACATCTAAAAATATTCTCTATGTCTTGCCCTACATTTTCCTCCTTCACCTTTTTTCTGTATCCTGCAGTGTCTCAAGCTCTCTTGACCAGCACTTCATTTAACGCATGTGTCCCCATGAAGCCTTCCTCTTAGACTCTGCCGTTATTTTCGTGGCACCTTCATCGCCTCCTGTCTGATATTTGTATATTTTTTTTAATACTTCTTATCGGCTCCTTGCGCCTCACACTTGCACTTCATTTTTTGATTGCCTCACCAAAGCCAAACTGACCAATCACACCAAAGCCAAACTGACCAACCAGGTTGCTCGCCAGGACTAGATAACCCCACATGACCTTAGATAAGCAGGATTCATCCAAAGTCTATGCAGTAAGTGATTTTACCAAGTACATTTAAACAACAACATTTAATTATATAGCATATTTTCATACAAATGATGGAGCTCAAAGTGCTTTACAAGATGAAGAAAGAAAAATATAAAAATGAGAAAGACATGCTGGTTAGGTGGATTGGCGATTCTAAATTGGCCCTAGTGTGTGCTTGGTGTGTGGGTGTGTTTGTGTGTGTCCTGCGGTGGGTTGGCACCCTGCTCAGGATTGGTTCCTGCCTTGTGCCCTGTGTTGGCTGGGATTGGCTCCAGCAGACCCCCGTGACCCTGTGTTCGGATTCAGCGGGTTGGAAAATGGATGGATGGATTAGGCAGTTCTACGTAACAAAGAATAAAGTAAGGTCCAATGGCTGGGAGGACAGAAAAGACAAAAAAAAAAAAAACTCCAGAGGGCTGGTGAAAAAAAATCTGCAGGGGTCCCAAGGCCACGAGACCACCCAGTCCCCACTGGGCATTCTACCTAACATCTGTGATCTCAATCCGTCCTCATGGTTTTCAGGCTTCACATGGAAGAATTAGATGATGATGGTCATGTGGGCCTCTGGCCTTCGATCCATCGACGTAAGGCCTGCATATTCCAGATTTTAGGTGCATAACAGCAGTTTCACTCTTGGCATTATAAGCAGACCCTCATCTGAAGATCTAAGGTTACAATTTAAAGTGTAAGGTGAGAGGCTTTCCAAGATATGGGATGGAGCAATGTGATTGAAGGCTTTGTAAACCATCAGCAGTATTTTAAAGTCAATTCTAAATGGCACAGTTAACCAGTGTAGTTTTTAAAGTGGTAGTGTCTATCATCTGGTGCTTAACTGTGCCTTTAGATACTGTAGCCCAATCCATGTGCTCTTGCAGATGAAGTCACAGTATGATGACAGTCAGCAAAGTGACAGCCAGTTGAACTGTGAGAGAGCAAACCTGGATTCAGAGATGCGGTAAGTGTTGTTTCTTTAAAGAGAAAGGCATCCAAAAACTAAGTCCTAAAGAAAAATGTCAAAATACACTGAAGCAAGCAAAGGTATCCTGATTCCCAGAAAAATAAAAATGAAGAGGAGAACCACAGGGTCCACAAGACATGGGGCAAAAGAGATCTTGACTGAAGACTTTTTATTTCCACTGATGCAGAAAACAGTACTAGAACAAAGCACTTCAGCTTTTATTTCTCAGGCCCTTGGCGTAATTAGTGCTTCCCAGTAACAGATAGGAGGTCCAGGAGCCACTTAAATCCAAGGGGAGAGTAAGGGTAGAGCTCTGGGGAACTAATAACATTCAAACAAAATGCTTAATTTAAGGTAAACTAATACTTTGTTTTGTTTTCCATTGTGAGTTTGTTTTGATTGCCCACTTATCCTCCCACATCCAAGAGATCTGCATATCCGGTTTATTGACGTCTTTTGAAATGGACCTGTATTAGTCTGCATAGGTTGGTCTACGAGTGGGCTGTCCGATGAACTACTGCACCCAAGCACCATTGGTTCCTATCTTTCACCTGAATTATTGGGGTAGACTACAAATCCCATGTTCATTGTACTAAAAAAAAAAAAATAATAATAATGACTTCCCCACAATGAATGGTTGGGTGGTTAAATTAAAAGTCCTAAACTAAACCATCTGAAACCATTCAAAACCATTTTTATTAGTTGCTTACTAAAAAGAAAAGTTAGTGTAGTGGAATTTTGTGACTGGTTGAAGACTGGCATTAACAGTAATAACTTCTTTTCCCACTTCCCTGAGGGGGTCAATGTGCTTGATCAACCTTCTCCAAACAGCTCGCTCCTGCACTTCCTTGCCAGTCAGACCCTTTTTCTTCAGATCTTCATTTACTTTATCCATGTACCACCTCTTCAATCTCCTCACCTGTACTTCCATTCCCATCACTCTTTTACCCACATGTTCCTTATCTCCTTGTCGCATGTCCATACCACATTTTTAGATTTCTCGCACACTTTTGTTGTACCTCTGATTGTCTCATTTCTTATTCTGTCCTTAAACTCTGTCCATCTCAACATTCTCAATTCTGTCACATCAAACTTCTTCTCCTGCTGTGCTCCCTTTCCTGCCCGTGTCTCAGCTCCTCACATCATTGCTGGTCTTACCACTGTATTAAAAACCTCACCTTTAACATTCACCTTAATTCTTCAATCACACAACACTCCTGATACCTTCGTCCAATTGATCCATCCGCACTCCACTCTAGGGGTTATCTCTCCATCTAGTTTTCCATCTTGTGGCTGCCACTGCTCCTACGTATTTAAACTTCTCCACTCTTTTTAGTAGCTCTCCCTGTAGGCTAATGTCTGAATCCTGATCATCACAATACCTCATATCTTCTGTCTTCTTCCTATTTATATCCAACCCTCTATCTTCCAAAGCCAGTCTCAATTCTTCCAACTTCCTCTCCAAGGAAATAATAATAACATTAGTAATAAGTGTTGTGGACCACAACCGCCACGCGTATAGCCGCCCCAACCCGACACAGACAGGCAGACACAAGTTGTAGTCCAACACACACACAGTTTATTTACAGTTGGGGAGCATTCTCTCTCTCCCCACAGCACAGTATCCAAACACAGTCTTTACTCCTCTTCTCTCTTCCTTGTTCCATCCTTCCACTCCCACTCCCTCGCAGGCAAGCTTTGTCCTCCTCCTCCCGACTCTGGCTCTCCGAATGGCGTGAAGCGGTTCCTTTTATTCAGCTCCAGGTGGAATTACTCACAGGTGTGCTAGAAGTGCACTATAAGGCTCTGCAGCTCCCCCTGGCGACCCCCATGGAACCCAACAGGGGTGCACCAAACTCCAGCTCCCAGAGTGCCCAGCGGGAGTCTGTGGTGCCACAACCACCCAGGAGTGCTGTCCTCTAGTGTCATTGGGGAGGTTGTGCCTCACCGATGCTCTCTCCCTCAGTTCTTACACTCTGTTGGTGTCCCATGGCCCATGGCCGCCCATGACAAAGTTTTAAATTAGGCAGTTTGCCTTCTATGTCAAAATGAATCGATCCCAACAGCAATCCAAAAGGTGCAGACATGTCTGCTAGTGGTTTTTAACAAGCTTGGTAGCTGTAGAACGCCTTGGCTCTCATTGCTGGGGAATGCCTTCATTTTTGTCCACAAAACTGTAAACCTGTCCATAGCTTTCTACATAGTGAAGTTAAAAAGCAAAGATTGAAATTGATGGCTGTCATAGGAGGTCTGGCTTTCTTAACTGTTGCTTTCCAGGTGTCATGATCCTCTATGTGGGCCTCATTTCTGGGTCCATACTTTGCCTATCATTTCTGTCAGGCTATAATCGGCTTTTCTCATGTGAAGTTCATGTTAAGAGGCATTTACCCAGAGTAATTAAGTTTTCAGGCAGAGGGCAGCATACCATCTTCCCAGGATGGCAAAATAAACCAAGAAAATCAGCTTATTGAAGACTGTGACAATTTGCTTTAGAACCTGCACACTGCAGCCACTGAAAAGAATCTATTTTATTCCAGAGGTAATTTTACAATACCAGTCTCACCATTTTGTAAGCTGAATTGCTAAGGCACTTTAAGCGGCCCACCCCCCCCCCAATCTCCCACCCCACTCGTTTTTCCCGACACATCTCACGCTTCCATCTCCAAACTAGCCCTGTGCTGCATTGCCTATGTAAATGAGTGGCATCTCACCACACGTGCGGCCCAGCGCCTGGGGTTTTCAAGCTCAGCTTCTGGAACAGCATAATAAGGATAAACTGCAGTATCTGTGCACTGAAGCATCTCATGGCTGTTTTGCAATTGGAGCAATGTGACAGCAGAATGAAGAAGCCTTTTGTCACACCCGGCCTGTCAAATTAAATGCAACCCGTGTGCACAAGCGCACCAGTACCCAGTTCATGCACGTGCCACTTCTAGCATGTACTTTCAGTAGCCAGGGCAGAGAACACGTATGAGGACCAATCACAAGGGGTCACGCCATATTAAATGTCTTCAGCTTGTCATAATTTGGGTCTGTCAACATCAATTAGATGTTCTTTGTTGTCAGTTTTCTATTGCCATGTTGCTACTGTATGCAAAAATCCCCAGCTAGATTAACTTCATTTTTGTATGTCGTGATGCTTTTATCCACGCTATACTGTGGCTGTCCGTTTGTTTGTCCAGGATTTTAAATCACCTGTAGCTCGCAAACCGTTTGACCTATTGACCTAAAATTTGGTACACATATACTACGTGGCGTCTACTATCCACTTTCTGGCCGATGATTGACCTACAAGGTTATTCCTCTTTTTATTTTATTTTATTGTAGAATCAACTCTCGGCAGCAGGGCAGCCATGCGGCGCATACGTACAGGCGCCGTTCTCATTCCCTACCACCTTCACCATCACTTCCCCTGCCTCTTCAGATTTTAAATCATTCTTGAGGCAGATTGAAGACCAGCTTAAGTGAAACATTAAAGAAAACGTACTAAGTAATTGCAACACAAACACTGACTTAATCAGTTTTAACACGAAAAGATGCCGACGGAAGAAGAGAATAAGCGGGCCGCTATGGTGGAGAAAAGAAGAGCTGCTCAGGAAGCAGCAAACGCATCAACCTCTGAGCAAATGAATGGTAAATGTACAGAGGAAGAGGATGAAAACTAGGAATGCTCAAGTCAAGTGTTTAACGTGCAGTGCACCGTTACTGGTTAAATTACAGTCATATGAAAAAGTTTGGGAACCCCTCTAAGTCTGCATAATAATTTACTCTCCTTTCAACAAAAAAGATAACAGTGGTATGTCTTTCATTTCCTAGGAACATCTGAGTACTGGGGTGTTTACCGAACAAAGATTTTTAGTGAAGCAGAATTTAATTGTATGAAATGAAATCAAATGTGAAAAACTGGCTGTGCAAAAATGTGGGCACCCTTGTAATTTTGCTGATTTGAATGCCTGTCACTGCTCAATGCTGATTACTTACAACACCAAATTGGTTGGATGAGCTCATTAAGCCTTGAACTTCATAGACAGGAGTGTCCCATCATGAGATATAAAGGTATTTAAGGTGGTCAATTACAAGTTGTGCTTCCCTTTGACTCTCCTCTGAAGAGTGACAGCATGGGATCCTCAAAGCAACTCTCAAAAGATCTGAAAACAAAGATTGTTTAGTCTCCTGGTTTAGGGGAAGGCTACAAAAAGCTATCTCAGAGGTTTAAACTGTCAGTTTCAACTGTAAAGAATGGAATCAGGAAATGGAAGGCCACGGGCACAGTTGCTGTTAAACCCAGCAGGTCTGGTAGGCCAAGAAAAACACAGGAGCGGCATATGCGCAGGATTGTGAGAATGGTTACAGACAACCCACAGATCACCTCCAAAGACCTGCAAGAACATCTTGCTGCAGATGGTGTATCTGTACATCGTTCTACAATTCAGCACAATTTGCACAAAGAACATCTGTATAGCAGGGTGATGAGAAAGAAGCCCTTTCTGCACTCGCGCCACAAACATAGTCGCTTGTTGTATGCAAATGGTCATTTATACAATCCAGATTCATTTTGGAACAAAGAGTTTTGGACTGATGAGACAAAAATTGAGTTATTTGGTCAGAACAAAAAGCGCTTTGCATGGCGGAAGAAGAACACCGCATTCAAAGAAAAACACCTGCTGCCTACTGTCAGATTTGGTGGAGGTTCCATCATGCTGTGTGGCTAGTTCAGGGACTGGGGCCCTTGTTAAAGTCGAGGGTCAGATGAATTCAACCCAATATCAACAAATTCTTCAGGATAATGTTCAAGCATCAGTCACAAAGTTGAAGTTACACAGGGGTTGGATATTCCAACAAGACAATGACCCAAAACACAGTTCAAAATCAACAAAGGCATTCATGCAGAGGGAGAAGTACAATGTTCTGGAATGGCTGTCACAGTCCCCTGACTTGAATATCATCGAAAATCTATGGGATGATTTGAAGCAGGCTGTCCATGCTCGGCAGCCATCAAATTGAACTGAACTGGAGAGATTTTGTATGGAAGAATGGTCAGAAATACCTCCATCCAGAATCCAGACACTCATCAAAGGCTATAGGAGGACAGCGTCTAGAGGCTGTTAGATTTGCAAAAGGAGGCTCAACTAAGTATTGATGTCATATTTCTGTTGGGAGCCCAAATGTATGCACCTGTCTAATTTTGTTATGATGCATATTTTCTGTTAATCCAATAAACTTAATGTCACTGCTGAAATACTACTGTTTCCATAAGGCATGTCATATATTAAAAGGAAGTTGCTACTTTGAAAGCTCAGCCAATGATAAACAAAAATCCAAAGAATTAAGAGGGGTTCCCAAACTTTTTCATATGACTGTATAATAACAAGTGCATATTCTTTATTATATACTACAGTTGTTTACATTTTTTCTAAAATGTGAGTATGCAAGCTAAGTGAATCACAGGTTCTCGGTAAATTAATAGTGAAAGTGAAACCAGTAACATTGTTTGCACTCCTGTGTCTTAGTTAGAAGGCCACAAAACAAAAATCTTAAGACTTCTCTGATATGATGAAGTTAAAGCTTTATTGTGAACTAGGGAGCGTCTAGAAGTGTACATAACTTCCACAGAAACACTTAAAACTGTCCCTCAGTGTGCACAGCTACAGTGCCCTCCATAATAACAATACACTACCGATCAAAATTGGAGAACAAATTACTTTTTTGTAATTTAAAGTGACAGCTTATTTGAACCAAATGTTCTTTCAACATGAATACAAGAGACATTCAAATCCCTGTATAATGTTTGGGCCAAAGAGACATTTTTCCTTGATTTCAGGCCCTGGAGCTTTCCCATACGTCATGGTGCCCAAATTCTGTATGTTCTGAGAGAGAGATTATGTAATTAAAAATGCAAGCTTCCTCAGTTAAAGAACCTGGATATGATCAGATTACCTAAAATGTTTTTAATGTCTTAAAGAGAATCATTAGAATTGCCTGTAAATAACTTAAATAAAACTGCAAGAATCATTTACCTCAGACTGCTTATTGTGTGATGGACCTGACTTGTTTTTAATAGTGGGAATTGAAGTAAAGGAGTCACGTCAGCTAGCAGCAGTTTACTTGGCTTGACGCTAGATGTATAATGATGGGCCCTTTTCTGCTGTTGATCTCAAACCCAGAAACTGGAAGGAGAAAAGGAAATGAGTTCTATTCTTGAGCATGAAATTAATAGCTCATGTTTCGGATCAGCTATGTTAAGATGGGAGTTCTTTGAGGATGTGAGAGTGGATTTTTAGTTCCAGTATTTTGAGGTGTCTCGATCATGGCCTGCCACTGTGAACATGATTTGTGAACCTGTGTATAGCACCCGGGCGGCATGGTGGCGCAGTGGGTAGCGCTGCTGCCTTGCAGTTGGGAGACCTGGGGACCTGGGTTCGCTTCCCGGGTCCTCCCTGCATGTTCTCCCCGTGTCTGCGTGGGTTTCCTCCGGGCGCTCCGGTTTCCTCCCACAGTCCAAAGACATGCTGGTTAGGTGGATTGGCGATTCTAAAATTATGGCCCTAGTGTGTGCTTGGTGTGTGGGTGTGTTTGTGTGTGTCCTGTGGTGGGTTGGCACCCTGCCCTGTGTTGGCTGGGATTGGCTCCAGCAGACCCCCGTGACCCTGTGTTCAGATTCAGCGGGTTGGCAAATGGATGGATGTATAGCACCCTTGATCATCTATAAGGGGTGGATTATCAACTGAGTTAGTATTTGAAGAGAAATGTCCACTAATTTGGAGGGTGAGCGAAATATTTAAATGCCAATGAGGAGTGGATATGTGGAGCTGTAAGATGGTACGTTCTATGGTGTGAGAAAGATGTTGAAAGTATTACATGACGGTGACGGCAAGGGAATGAGAAACAAGTATTGTCTAGTGTGAACTGAGGGTGACAGGGAAATGAACGAGAATATTGTTTGGCCAACCCAAAAGCATAAAAGAATTCTTCACATTTTAATTGGAAGCAAATTTATAGAGTGAGTGATTTGAGTGAGGAGTATGATGGTACACCGAGATGGGAAATTTTGTCTAACAAAAATAACTGCATTCATTTTAAAAAGTGTGTTTTGTAAGATCGAGACTGTTCCTTTAATACAAGTTCATCAAGAACATGGGGGCACAGTTGGAAACTTGTTAACGGTAAATTTTGCACAAACATTAGGATGTTTTTACTCACGCAGAGAACCAGAGACACATGGAATAAGTGACCAAGCAGTGCAGTGAACAGGAGGAGTTTAGGCACTTTTAAAACTTGACTTGATGTTTTTTGGAAGAAATAAGTGAAAAGGACTGGCAAGCTTTGTTAGGCTGAATGGCCTGTTCTTATCTAGATCATTCTAAGATTCAGAAACTTTCATCGTTTTCAAGAAACGATGAGATGCCACACAAGACAAAAGAGCCCATTTGCAACTGTTTCCATCATTTGATTAGTAGGTACACTGCTTCATCAAAAAATGATCATCAGTGGACGTCCATTTGATCTAATCAGAACCCTATGGACATAATCAGGAGAGGAGGATTAGTCTGATTTGCTAGACTAGAAATCTTTAGGGTGTGATGGATGGCCGGCTAAATATTCTGGCCCACACCTCCAGGCCGCCAGGTGGAGCTCTCCCAAAAGCATGGAGGTTCCCCGAATTCCAGCAGGGCCTTATGGACCTTGTAGTTTGTATGCGCAGCCCTGCTGGATACCATGGGGGCCACCGGGAGCCGCTGTAGGGAGGCTCAAGGACTTATACATGCCCTATAACCTGGAAGTACGTCAGGATCACATGACCAGAAGGAACGGTGTGCTTCTGGGTTGAAGAAAAGGACTTTTTAATCTGACCCAGAAGTGATAAGGAATCATGGACTGTAGGATTGGAACAACTTCTGGGTCAGGGGGTATAAAGGACTCTGGGAAACACCAGACGAGTGAGCTGAGCTGGGTGGAAGGGTGGCAACGCATCTGGGAGAGGAGGATTGGTGTATTGACTTGATTATTGATTTATTGTATGTGTAGTGTGGAGTGGAGGGTGCTTTGTGCACAGTATTATCCTCTTTAATAAAATCCCTGTGTGCGTCCAGGTGTCCATGTGTGTGTGTCTTCTGGTGAAGTGCGCATGCGCGGGGCACGGTGCAATGCGTGATATTACTGTCAAAGAAAGTTACAGGCGTTTTACGGAAATACAAACCAGTATTACTGCGAGAGGAAATTAAAGGTACACAATACAGTAACTCATATTACAGCCACATACAAGCCAGTATTACTGTCAGAGGAAATTAAAGGCATATTACCTATGCGCACGCCTGTATTACCAAAAAATTAAACGTATATTACAGACGTACAAGCCAGCGGACGTACAAGACAGTATTACTGTCACAGAAAATTAAAGACACACAATACACGGCGGCAGCCCACGAAGAACGGTCAACTCAGCAAGTAAACATCAACAAAAGAAAGGCTGAAAGAAAGAAAAAATACGACCAACAAAAGAATGAGGTCAAAGTCCCTTGCCATTTAATATAGACTGTTCCTACTAATGTTTATGCACTACTGTTCTAGCGCCCGTTATTGTAACGGGCTAAATGACTAGTTATAAAATAAATAATAATTGGAGTTTTACCTGGTGTTTGGAGTGGTACCTGAGGGTTCAAGGGAGCACTAGTGCCCCCTACTGTGACAAGGGTTATGAAGAAAGTCCTAAAGGTGCGTTAAGTAGAGATGATCAATCAAATATCTGAACAGAAGAAAATGATGGTCTGAGAAATATCGATCTGTTCTGTGGCCACAAAACATGCTGAAGGTGCTTTTAGGTAAAAACAAATCGACTGTTTTGGAAATGTCTGGTGTGGCAGAATCAGTGCAGTAACAAACCACAGAGTGAAATAATGCGTTTCATTAGCCACAAGAATTAGCTTCTAATTAAGAGTCTGAGCTCTGTTTATTATTATCTTGCTGATAGTTAAGGATAAAAGAAACACGTTTTTAAAAAGCAAGTTAACTAATATTAATGCAAAATGGTTTTCAGTTAGTAGAAGTAATTGGTTACTGATCAAGAGAGTGGTTGGGATGAAAACCTGCAGCCACCGTGGATCCGAGTTTGACACCCCACCTCTGACATCTCACCACATCAGGTGCAACAACCCAAAGATAAGGGGATACACACAGGTCACCGTTTCAAGAGATCGAAAGACCTGCCACATTCCGAGTGTCACTTTTACAGATATTACTTCCATGTTCTCTCCGAGTCCCACTGTAAAGTTATTACTTCTGTTCTTACACTATATTTCAGTAAAGTTAACCTTAAAACAGCAACCTGGGTCTCCAATGTTTTAATCTGCTTGTCATGTGAATCAGCTTACGTCCTCGGAATACCAAACGCCTTTGTGATTTTTTTTTTTGTTTGCTTTTCCTTGACCCCGTTTATATCTTGACGAAGCTCTACTTGACTTTTATGAAAGCTCAGCTGCAAGGCATCCCTCATGACTGTAAGTTGTTCAGACACCTATAGCTTCATGCCTTCAAACAGAGCACTATGACGGTGTTTTTCTCCAGACACAGAGTCAGTATGCAGAGGTTTCTTTTAGCGTTGGATCGGTATTATCGATATTGATGCCAGCTTTGGGACCCGCAATAAGGGGACCAAAACAGTTGCAGGGCGAAAAATGGAAAACTCCGAAACCCCCAGTTTATTCTGGCCTCTTCTTGTGTGCTTGCCCTCGGCACACTGCTTCCCTCCTCATAACTGCGAACTCTACATCGGAGAAGGGTCCCGACCGTGATAAGCCGGGAGTGTATAGTTTTTCTTTCTGAAGTCTACAAAAAAAGTGAAGTACTGAATGTTTTGGGGCGTGTGATGGAAACGAAAGCAGATTTTATTTTTTACTTCTGGCACCAAAAAAATATCACAAAATGCTGGCAACCATAAAATTTGGATTTTTCGGTACTTTGCTAGTACAGGTATACTCTGCAACCCTACTTTTTTTGTTGGTCAGTTTTGTATGTGTGCTCATTTCATCAAGGGCAACATTACTACGTGGTAAGGAGAAACAAATAAACTTTTATTGGATAGATATATTAAATGGAAGGGAAAAAAATCAGGAGTGGTCTCTCCTAGACTTTCTTGTATTCTCAGATATGGAGATGGATATTTGAGGAGTAAACCGCAAGACAATGATTATATTTTTATAGTATGTACATTAAAGGACAATCAACAATAAATCAAATGAATAATATATTGAATAATTATTATAAAAGTTGAATAAATCGGACTCTGCAGCTGCATGAATAAAAAAGTACCACTTCCAGTTAGTGGCAATAGCTCAAAAGTTGGTAGAAATTCACATTTTGTACCTAATACTTGTATGCAATATTTGGTTGAAAGTGTACTCAAGTTATCGTGTTTACACACACACACACTCACTCACATACAACACACACAGACAGACAGACATACATAATTCCAAAAAATGGTATTTTCGGACACAGGGAGGTCTAAAACATCGAGATTCATCAAAATCTCGAAGTCGAATTTTTGGACGATTCCAATACTTTCCCTATACAGTGATCCCTCGCTATATCGCGCTTCGCCTTTCGCGGCTTCACTCCATCGCGGATTTTATATGTAAGCATATTTAAATATATATCGCAGATTTGTTGCTGGTTCGCGGATTTCTGGCGGACAATGGGTCTTTTAATTTCTGGTACATGCTTCCTCAGTGGTTTGCCCAGTTGATTTCATACAAGGGACGCTATTGGCAGATGGGCTGAGAAGCTACCCAACTTACTTTTCTCTCTCTCTTGCGCTGACTTTCTCTGATCCTGACGTAGGGGGATTGAGCAGGGGGTCTGTTCGCACACCTAGACGATACGGACGCTTGTCTAAAAATGCTGAAAGATTATCTTCACGTTGCTGTCTTTTGTGCAGCTGCTTCCTGAAACGACATGCTGCACGGTGCTTCGCATACTTAAAAGCTCGAAGGGCACGTATTGATTTTTGATTGAAAAACAAACTCTGTCTCTCTCTATCTGCTCCTGACGGAGGGGGTGTGAGCTGCCGCCTTCAACAGGTTTGTGCCGCGGTGCTTCGCATACTTAAAAGCCAAACAGCCCTATTGATTTGCTTGCTCTTCTCTATCTATGTGACATGATCTGCTCCTGACGCGCACTCCTTTGAAGAGGAAGATATGTTTGCATTCTTTTAATTGTGAGACGGAACTGTCATCTCTGTCTTGTCATGGAGCACAGTTTAAACTTTTGAAAAGAGAACAATGTTTGTTTGCAGTGTTTGAATAACGTTCCGTCTCTCTACAACCTCCTGTGTTTCTGCGCAAATCTGTGACCCATGACAATATAAAAATAACCATATAAACATATGGTTTCTACTTCGCGGATTTTCTTATTTCGAGGGTGGCTCTGGAACGCAACCCCCGCGATGGAGGAGGGATTACTGTACTTCGTATATGAGAAAGTAAAAAAACAGCAGGTCAAAAGGGTTCAAGTGTGGTTTGACGAAATACCCTAGCATAGAGGTCTCCAACTCCGGTTCTGGATTCTAACCCTTTCCGTAATTACTGACCAGTTTTTACTTTTTTTTAAATTAACTAACTTGTTTTTTTAAAATGTAGTCCTCTGAAAAGCTTAATTTTCTTCCCTTAAATGGCACCCATACCTAAATGAGATGTCAAGTGAGCCAACAGACGAGCAGCTAAGTCAGTCATCTATCATCCATCCGTTTCTTAATTAGAAGTCGATTCTTGTCGTTAATTACACCCGTTATTTAATTCCACAGCTTGTTGCTGCTCGCATTCTGCCAAAGCACACATTTCCAAAACTGTAGATTTTCTTTCTTCTTAGTGAACCATCGAAATGTTCCATGAACCTAAGCAGATCAACATTCCTGAGACCTTCACCTTTCTTTATTTTCAAATGTTTTACGATAGATGGAAGTTTGCTTGTCATTTGTTGGCTCATTTTGTACCTCATTACTGTTTGGCTGTTAATTAAAGAAAAACATAATAATTAAGGGGTCTGTCTTAACTAGCAAGTCAATTAAGATTAAGACAAAAGAAGTCAGTTGGTCGCTAATTAAGAAAAGGGTTTAGAATGAAAACCTGCAGCCACAGTAGCGCTCCAGGACTGGAGGTGGAGACCCCTGTGACTCCATAACTGCCAGATGCCACGTGATCCTGCTGAATGAGAACAGCTTACTGGGAAATTTGACTGAAAATGAGCTGTTCTTGTCTGAGGTTAAAGGCATATTATATGTCCCAAGTAGATAGTTTAGTTGAGCATGTGTGAGATTTTTTTTTTTTTGTATCATTTGTGATAAAGGCGCTATTTAGCGCCCGACCCGGCACAGACTGACACAGAGGCACGTGTAAAAAAAGCACAAAGACTTTTATTTTTCTTCAGCTGGAGGGCACATCTTCCCTGTGAACCCCCCAGCCACAACACAGTCCCAAAAAGCACTTAACTCCAAACAACACAACACTCCCGTTGGCACCATTACTCCTCCCAGGCAACCTCGTCCTGTTCCTCCCGATTCTGGCTCCTGAGTGGTGGATGCTGGCCCTTTTTATAGTCCACCCGGAAGTGCTCAAAGTGCTTGATCACCTGTTTCTATGCAGCACCCCCTGGCGGCCACCCCAGATCCCAACAGGGCTGTGGAGAACTCCATCTCCCATGGAGCCCTGCGGGAAACCGAGGCACCAACGTCAGCCAGGGAGGCTGCCACCAAGCGTCCTGGGGGAGGTACTGAGACGCCCATGGTTGCTCCCCCAGAATATATGTAGAAGGGGCGTCCCGGCCGGGCATGGGCCCCGGCCGCCCGCCACACATTCTAAGTGGTTGAAGAGCAGTTTAGTTTTGTTCAGTCACCAATCACGTTACATGCATAGACTACAGAGAAACTCTTATTTGCATATCTGACCAACACGCAAGAAGTTTCCACTCTCTGTCACCCTGAGAAACCAAAATTAGTGATGTACTGATATGGAAGTTCCTGGCCGATTTTATTTGGTGTAAACCTGTCCAATGCTAATACCGATTGTTCGGTGGCTCTGCTGACATTGTACAGTACATTTGTGAAAGTGTAATGAATGACGTTCGCAAAATATGAAAAATCAGTGCATTTGTTTTCTGATTATGAAAGTATTATCTTTTGGCATACAAATAAACAGCCTCCGAGTTCTATAATGCTATAGCTTAACTGCTCTCATTTTAACTCACTGGTCAGGCAGTGTAGGCAACTTTAACATTAGCTTAATAAACAAAATATACAGTCTGAGTTGTATGTTATTACTTAACTGCTATCAGCTACACACTTCCAATAATTGTTTTATTTAAAATTAATAACATAATCTGCCGTAATTGATCGTCAAGTGTGAATTCCACTACGTGCCATGTAATACTTTGAACATTTGAATTTTCTTCGGCTATCAAATGCTTGCGCTATTGACGGAGTTCTGCTATCCTTGGCCAGCACTGAAACTTGGCTGTTCTTGACTGAAGCAGATTTGCTTTTCAGAAACGCCTTCTGAGTGTGCCTGGCCCTGAATTGCACAATCACATTTGGTGTATTGTAGTTTTTACTAGTATTCCCTTCTCGTGAAATTTTCACCGAGCAAAGTTTGCAAATAGAATCTGTACAAACCCTAAAGGGATTCCACACCGCAGACATTTTTTCTACCCGCTAAGTTTAGTTGCTGAACGTTTTTGCCACGGGAATAATCGGCAGTGAATATTTGTAACAATTGGCATATATCCAACTCTAGCATTTTCTTGCTTTATCGACTGATACAAGTGGTGCATCTCTAACAAAAATGTATGGAAATACGAGTGACATACAAAAAGTTTGCACACTTTGTGGAGACCAGCCTTGACACTGACAGGCAGACACCGATGATTTAAACACCACAACACGTTTATCCATATTTACACTATTTACACGATTGCACACAACCCGGTGCCCCTGCACCACACACCCTCAGTCCGGGCCTCTCCAATGTCCAGCCTTCCTTCACTGCCTCCACTCCTCTCGTCCGAGCTTCGTCCTCTTCCACCCGACTCCATTTGACGAATGGAGGGAGGTGGCCCCTTTTAAGTCCACCTGGATGTGCTCCAGGTGCCTCCTGACGAGCTTCCTGCAGCACTTCCTGGTGTGGCGGTAGTGCCGCACGAGTACCCGGAAGCACTCCGGGTGTCCCCGGTATTCCTTCCGCCAGCACCTCCGGGTGTGGCGAAAGTACTGACATCCAGGGCTTCACAGGCATCCGGGCGCCCCATGGCAGTGATCACGAACCCCTATAGGGACGAGCTGCCATGCTCTGTTCCCGTGGCCCCCATACAAACCAGGGCAGGTTCCCTCTCGTGGTCCAGAGGAGGCGTAGTCCCTCTCCCGGTCCTTCTAGGCGTCCCGACATCCCAGCCGTCCGCCACGATCTTTTATATTTTCGTTGGAAACGGTGAAGGTGGGAGGAGTAGTAATTGGGCATTAAAAAGTGGCTATGACGTTGGGAAAATTGCATCGCAAACGAAGGTGACTATGTAGAAAAGTGATGTAATTTGTTTTTGAAATTCTTAATAAACAGAGTGTGGAAACTTTTTGAATATCCCTCGTAGCTTCCATTGTTATTTAACAGAAAACACACCTCCGTCCATCTGATTTATTCCTACTACTGTTTTGTTCTTGCAGAACAGATACTTGAATATCAAGGGAGACAGATAACTGTGAAACAGTTTCACTCTGGCTTGTGTCCTGACTCCTGATTTAACACTCTGTTAAGAAATCCTACTTAGAGTGCCGCTTCTATGTATGGAGCCATCTGGTTACTTTGATAGTCCCCTGTGATGTATTCTTAATTTTTATTTTTCCCCAAAAATGACTGATTTTCCTGAACGTGACTGTTGGTTAAAGCACAGACCTCCTTCTCATTTCAGTGACTGCCTAACTGTTAAACAACAAGTGTTTGGAAAAAAGAAGAAAATTTGATATTATACTTGTTAATGTCTCTTACTAACCAGCGTTTAGTTGCTAAGAGTGTTAGCAAATATGGCACATGCACACACACTGTCATTTTTTATTATTTTTTTTATTCCAGAATTTTTTTATTACAACTTCCCTTTGTTTGTTCTTTTCTCAAGTTGCATTTTTCCGTTTGCAAATTCTGCTGGATCTGCTTAATTCCCATCTGTCAGAGCTCTGAGTCACACTAATTTATTAGGGTAGGAAATGCAGTCTCTTGTCAATCTTCCAAAAGCCATGACTTATTTATTTGTAACTTGTGGGAATAAGCTGGGGCTGCACTAATCATGCTATTGAAGCCCAGGAGGAGTCCGGCTTTTAGGCAGCCACGTTTTAAAGGAGACCAGACTTGATTTCTCAACGCTTCTTCTCTGCCCATGAGGGTCCCGTGTTCTCCTGAGGAGAGAGAGGTTAGGAGCACTCACTGATACAGCACGTTGCTGCACCCACCACACGACAAACCAACTCAGGATCCAGATTAGGACAGCCATGCAACGGGTGATACCTCAGCACCACACCAGTTCAGATGGAGTGGAACAGTGGGAGTTTTATATGGTGGCTGTAGTGCCAATTCCTCCACCAACCCCCAAGTTTTTCCCTGCAGGTTGCAGGGCCTACATGCAAGTCTGGATGCAGATTAACGTCATACCCAGGTCCTCCTGTACCAGCTGTAAATGAACTATGGAGCAAGAAGCAAATGTCTGTACTAGAGGTTCAAAATTATTACATGTGTTCTGTGTTAGTCATCGCATAGTTAAGAATAGGAGGTAAACTGTTTCAGCACAAGATGATCCGTGATAGACCTCAAATTGACCTGCTGGGGAACACTGTGGACATAATAATCAGGAAAGTAGTGTCAGTCTGATTTGCTAGAACAAAAGAAAGTGTGAAATAGAGATGATCACTACCTCTTTAGACATGAGCACAATCCGGGGTAGTCTTAAAATCGCTTAACCATGATTATGACTTGTATATAGAGAAACCTAAAGTGATGCCTTGAACTAGAAACTCTCTTATTCTTATTTCAAAAGACTTAGAATAGGGAGTGTGCGCTGATCCAGAAGTGTAAAATGATGGAGGCTTTGTTCTAGGATTTTATGAGTATGTGCTGACTACTAAGCACCATTTACTTGAGATGCTGAAGAAACCTACTGGCAGCAGCTGGGAATGAAGAACCAATTGCTTGACATGTTGGAAAGCTGATCTCAAAAACGCCTTTCACTGTATCATAGGTGGGTTGCGTGTCGCCTTTCACTTTGCTCAGGTCAGACAGAGGAGTTTTTTTTTTTTTTGCTATCGGGTTGAGATGAGAGTGAGAGACATTCAGAAAGCTGATTGTTTCTGGCAGCATCTGGATAACAGAGCCAGTCGAGCGTGAGACCAGTATTTGTTGCTTCACCTTCAGTGCTACTACCCAAACACCCTTCAGAATACAGATATGCTGCAGCTGCGTCAGTGTCGGATCCTATTTTATTTATGATTCTACTCGTTTGGCACACTTTGTTACTGAAAATGTATCTGGTTTTCATTTATGTAGGGTGGAAAATTGGATGCAAATTTAAAAAGGAGTCCTCTTGGATGAGAAAACCAAATAAGCTGTGGAAGACCTTTTTCTAAGTAGGGGTTAAAAATGATGAAATTGTTGAAATGCTGTGTATGTGAGTGTGACAGGCTCTCACCGGATGTCAGAAAACGAAACTTGTTTGAGTCAGTGGGGAACATCTTTTGCACAGAAGCAATATTACTGTCAGAAATTGAATTCCTTTGAATGATGAATACATTTCCCCTTATTAGAGGTAAAAATAAATAAATACATAATTTGGACGTAGGTTTTGCGCCTTAGGAACCAAGTTACTCAAACTATTCTATAACAGTTCAGCAAATGTTTAATGCTCTGATGGTGATCTTTCTGATCATAAAATAGGTTATTACGATAGCAACTGACCAGAAGAATTCCTAATTAATTGCAGAATTGCGGTATTTGAGGGTTCCTTTAGAGGGCCTCTTTCTCTCGCACGATTTGGCTCAAAAACTAATCAGCACATCGTCATCTAATAACAGGCTTAAGTTTCGAGTTTGTTTTTTCTCGGTCCAGCCGTTTTAGCTCTATACCATCCTTAAGGAACTATGACACACAGACACACACGCATATAGGCAGACACACACCCATCATCGAGATATGGATGTTTTCGGTATCAGGGTACCCTAAAATGTCGAGATCTGTTGAAAACCGTAGAACAAAATTTTTGATGAATCTAAAGCTTTTGCTCCTCCCCCATAGGCGATAGGTTATAGGGGGGGGGCGCAGAGGAAAAAAAAAATAATGACTGAATACAATGTAGTTTTTGTGGTTCATATTCTTTATTTTTTCTGTTAGTACTCATATTTTATTCATTTTAACCCTTAAAACATAGTAATGCAGGATGACTGCCTATAAGGAACTGAACATTTGATCAAAAGGGCAAAGAGTGTAAGAGTGGCTTTATGCATTGCAAAAAATGCGTATTCAAAAACTAGACAATAAAACTTTTAGTGGGACTTGTTTTGATTGCATTAATAAAAAGAGCAAAATTTACTTGACAAGATTTCTTAAAGTAACCTAAATCATCAGTACACGTTTTTGGGTAAGTCAATAATTCTTACAATAAGGAAAACTAGATTTAATATCGTGACTTAACTACTTTTCACTTGGTAGTGTGATTTTTCTCTTTTTGCATAATCCCCACAGGTTTTTATTTTGGGTGTAATAACAGCCGGAGACAAAGAGAGGAAAAGCCATCAGTGTTCAGGTGTACAGAGGGAGGACAAGAGAAGGCGTTTTCACACAGCGCCAACCCCTGGAATGGTGGAGAATCACCATTACCAGAACTCATAACCTATCCCATATGCACATGCGTGTGACAGGGTTTTGAGTGCTCTTATATATTTTTTATTGTTGTTGTTTCTAGCAGAATATATTAAAAGAAGAAAAGCGGGCAAGTACTTTCTGCTTGGGATATGGAGGTGGAAGCAATTATTGGGTTACTAAAGGTGGAGTTCCCCCTCTTTTACTTGTTCTTTAAGTGAACAAGTAAAAATGGGAGTAATAGTGCAGGGTTAAAGAATAGATGTTCTCAGATTTATGGTTGATATTGGTATCTTAACGAAAATAAAGACCTCACATACATGTAGGAAAAAATGAATGAAATTATGGTTGGGAATAAGGTATAATATGAGAATAGTATGTAAAATTTATTTATTAAGCACTTTTCTCAGATGGGTGTTGCAAAGTTCTGTACAATAATATAAAAGAACAAAGAAGTTCTAATAAAAATAAAGTAAAAATATACTAACAAAAACTACCCAAAAGCTTGTCGAAAAAGGTAAATCTTAAGCTGGGCTTTTTCACTGTTCCTGAGTGAGGGAGCAACAGATTGAAATGCTTGAAATGCTCGATCCCCATGTATCTTCAGCCTGGAGCAGGGGCCTTGTTGAAGGCCTTGTTGGCTGGATCTCAAGGCTTGACTAGTTGTGTAATGGTGCATAATAAATAAAATAAATAATTGAATAAATACATTAAAAACAATGTTAATAGTATGTGACAAGGACAAACAAGCCAAAGTGCAGATTGATGATGGTAATGAACGTCTTGAACAAGTAGATTCATTTATCTGGGAAGTAGGACTACGAGGGATGAACAAAGTAATAAGGACAATTAATCAAGAAAAAATCGCTTTCAACTAAAAGGTGAAGCTTCTGACGTCTCAAAATAACTTTCTCCAAATCAGAGAATTCCATCAATTGTAGTGTAGTTTTATATGACTGTGAGACATGGACCTTAGGAGTTAAAGAGGAAAAGAGACTAAATTCATTCACGCTATGGTGCTACCGGTGTATGTTGAAAATTAAATAGTCTGATAAAATAACTAATAATGAAGTAGGAGTAAGAGTAGGTGAGAGGCACAGTTTATGGAAAACTACAGTTCAAAGACGAGTACAACTTGCAGAACACCTATTGAGACACGAAGGGCTCCTGAAATAGATAATCGAAGGACAGTTGAAGGGAACGACAGGCAGAGGAAGAACCACGTTTGCGATATCTTGAGCAAATAATGAACAATGTTGGGTGCAGGAACTACCAAGGAATGAAAAGGAAGGTGGAAAAACGAGAGGAATGGAGAGTTGCTGCAAACCAATCTCCAGATTGAACAAGGAAGAAGAGGAAGAGTAATGGTAGTGGTAGTGGAGTTGGTAAAAATGTACCGACTCTGAGAAAATGGAAATTACATTAGTTTTCAATTTCACATGTGCTGATTTGATTAAACTGTTTTTTCCTTCTAGACTTTAGGTAAAAACAAACTTTAACAAATTATATTAAAATTTCCAATTTCACATAAACTACTTTAATCAAATCAGTATTTCTTCTAGACATTTCATTTATAAATATATAGCTTTGTTTTTTAATTTTGTAAGTTCATCATTCTCTTTAATGTTACTCGGTATCTGTAAGCCACAGCATCATCGCCCCAGCTTTTAAACCCGAACCATAACAGGTTACAGTGCTACAAAGTAGCTTGATGGTTTAAGCTTAGAGTGATAATAATAATAATAATAATAATAATAATAATAATAATAAATTTTATTTATAATGCGCTTTATATTTTAGCAATCTCAAAGTGCTACAGAGTAAAAATAATAAAACAAGAAAATCTATTTATACTTTAACAAAATGTCTTTCTGAAAAGATGAATTTTTAGATTCCGTTTAAAAACATCAGTCGACTGTGGGGCTCTCAGGTAGTCATGGAGGGCGTTCCACAGTCTCGGCGCCACAGATAAAAACGATGAAAAAGATGAAGTGCCTTGCGTCTTTTATGTCGATTGCTTTCAATCAAACATAGTAAATAAATATAATTACAAACTGAGAAGTCGGAAAAATGCATGTGTTTTTGCTTTGCACCCTCACCCACCCTAACCTATCGTCTATGCGGGAGGAGCAAGAGCTTTAGATTCGTTAAAAATTTTGATCTCCGGTTTTCCAACGGATCTCGACGTTTTAGGGTCTCCTGATACGAAAGTATCGGTATCTTGATGATGGGTGTGTGTCATAGTTTCTTGAGGACGGTCTAGAGCTAAAACAGCGGGACGGAAAAATACCAAACTCGAAACTTAAGTCTGTTATGAGATGACGATGTGCTGATTAATATTTCAGTCAAATCGTGTAAGAGGAAGAGGCACTCTAGAGGAACCCTCAAATACCGTCATTCTGCAATTAATTATGAATTCTTCTCGTCAATTGCTATCGTAATGATAATTTTATGATTAGAAAGATCAGCATCAGAGAGGTAAATAATTACAACAACAACAACATTTATTTATATAGCACATTTTCATACAAATAATGTATCTCAAAGTGCTTTACATGATGAAGAAGGAGAAAAAATACAAAGTAAGAATTAAAATCAGAGAACACTAATTAACATAGAATAAAAGTAAGGTCCGATGGCCAGGGAGGACAGAAAAAACAAAAAAAAACTCCAGACGGCTGGAGAAAAAACAAAATCTGCAGGGATTCCAGACCATGAGACCTCCCAGCCCCCTGTGGGCATTCTACCTAACATAAATGATCAGTCCTCCTCAATTACTGAAGTGTTACAAAATAGTTTGGGTAACTTAGTTCTTAGGGTGCAAAGCCTACTGACGCTTACGTCCAAATGTTTTGGTTTTTTTTAAGCATGATGTTATTTCTACATCTACAGGGTGGCAGCAGAATACCGTCCTGAATGTTATTCAGCCCAAATACTTCATATCACATTGAACTGTAGAGAAGCTCAGGGTTAATACCAAATGGTTAGCTACTGCTTTTGCCTGGGGAAAAAAAATCATTGGTTCCAAATTAACCACCTCAGTTTACACAGCATTTAATTCTAAAGTTAGACCGTCACAGTTAATGGACTTCCCAGTGTGAGAATTAAATCAGTTATGTTACACTTATTTCCATCCATCCATTTTCCAACCCGCTGAATCCGAACACAGGGTCACGGGGGTCTGCTGGAGCCAATCCCAGCCAACACAGGGCACAAGGCAGGAACCAATCCCGGGCAGGGTGCCAACCCACCGCAGGACACACACAAACACACCCACACACACTAGGGCCAATTTAGAATTGCCAATCCACCTAACCTGCATGTCTTTGGACTGCGGGACGAAACCGGAGCGCCTGGAGGAAACCCACGCAGGCACGGGGAGAACATGCAAACTCCACGCAGGGAGTACCCGGAAAGCGAACCCTGGTCTCCTAACTGTGAGGCAGCAGCGCTACCACTGCGCCACCATGCCGCCCGTTACACTTATATGAACACACCAAAAACCAAATAGGTCATTTTCATATCCATCCATCCATCCATTATCCAACCCGCTGAATCCGAACACAGGATCACAGGGGTCTGCTGGAGCCAATCCCAGCCAACAAGGCAGGAACCAATCCCGAGCAGGGTGCCAACAGAACAGGACACACACAAACACATCCACACACTACGGCCAATTTAGAATCGCCAATCCACCTAACCTGCATGTCTTTGAGCTGCAGGAGGAAACCGGAGCACCCGGAGGAAACCCACGCAGAAACGGGGAGAACATGCAAACTCCACGCAGGGAGGACCCGGGAACCGAACCCTGGTCTCCTAACTGGGAGGCAGCAGCGCTACCACTGCGCCACCCGTTACACTTATATGAACACACCAAAAACCAAATAGGTAATTTTCATATCCATATATCCATCCATCCATTATCCAACCCGCTGAATCCGAACACAGGGTCACGGGGGTCTGCTGGAGCCAATCCCAGCCAACACAGGGCACAAGGCAGGAACCAATCCCAGGCAGAGTGCCAACCCACCTTAGGACACACACAAACACGTCCACACACTAGGGCCAATTTAGAATCGCCAATCCACCTAACCTGCATGTCTTTGGGAGGAAACCGGAGCGCCCGGAGGAAACCCACGCAGGCATGGGGAGAACATGCAAACTCAACACAGGGAGGACCTAGGAAGGGAACCCGGGTCTCCTAATTGCGAGGAAGCAGCTCTACCACTGCGCCACCGTGCCGCCGGTTACACTTATATGAACACACCAAAAACCAAATAGGTCATTTTCATATCCATTTTATGTAAAAGTATGTACATCAAAGACTGCATGATCCCGACAGAATAATCATGAAAGTGAGAATGTTTGACACCCACCAGCTTATTTTTCTGTTTATGGCGGTGAGAGCGGGTGTGAGTTTGCTTGTGACACTTGCACTGTAGTTTCTTACGCAGGTTTACTAATTGCTTTTATTAGTAGTGCTTTCAGTAGGAGGCGACTGGCTGTTAGGTGACCTAGTTCTGATGCCTACCCCGGCTGGCACAGGTGCTCAACATCAGGGCACTCGCAGCATTTTGGCAGATCTGTCCCTGCCAGCCGGTTGTGTCTCTTGCTGCTTTATAAGGGCCATGTTTGTAACACTTGAACACAGCTGGCCTTTGGCTTATGAGAGTCTCCTGGAGCTGCGCAGTTCAGATGAAGCATGCTGTGCCTAGCAGTTCAGGATTTCTAATGAAATAAGACATCTCATTTTTTCTCTGCTTTTTTTTTCTTAAACTTTAAATTACTGATAAGGGTAATAAACAGATGAAATAGAAAGTGTTTTTAGAACATCGTCAGTCAACAAGCATACATTTCAAAAGAAGGTAGGGCTGAGGAAAGAAAGCTGCCTTAGGGGGAAAAAAAAACAAGCTTTTCAAGAAATATTATAACATTGATTGCTTTAATGGTTTTTTTCTTATTGAGCCTCTCTTTTGGCATTTGCTCAGATAGAACACATCTGTCCTAACTGGGCACTTTTTAGATTGGCTGTTAGGGGCTGTTGTTGCTTTACTGGCTAAATTTAAAATAATAGAAAAAAACACAATGCAGTATATTAATGCAAATGTTCATGTTTGAGCAAATCCACACTATTCGTTTACTTACTAGGTTTTCTTTGAACGTTTTTCCCTAGGACCTACCGCGCCAAGTTCTTAAGACCCTTAAAAGTGGCAATGCAAGTATATGTAATGTAAACATAACAGAGAACCAGTCTATCTCAGGACCCTCACACACATTCTCCACCATTATGCTCTCAGGCCAATTTGGAGTCGCCAGTTAACCTAACCTGCACGCCACTGGGGATGTGAATAGAAACCGGCATGGCCAGAGGGAAACCCACATAGATACGGGTAGGTGGCCATTTGGCCGAGGTCTCCTGGACGGTCAGTATGACCAACTCTGGTTTTGACTTTCTCTTTTACAATTTTAATCTCCTCCATTGTCAACACGCTGTTCATGGATTGTTGTTTTCCTTTTTGTTTCATCAGTTTCTATCTTGTTGTCTGTGTGTCATAACAAATCTGTATTTACTGAGCCCTCAGTAATGTTTGGGACACAGACGCATTTTTTTTTCTCCTCGATTTCTTCCTCTGCTCCACAGTTTAAAATTACAAATCAATCAATTCAAAGTGCACATTGCAGTCTTTCATTTAAGGGGATTTCTATACGCTTTGGTCATTTGGACACTGTAATGTTTGGGACACAGCAATGGCACGTCTACTAAAGCCATTGTCATACTTAGGACTTTGTCACGTATTCCTTGCATGCAATGACTGTTTGAAGTCTGCGATTTGTATACAGTAATCCCTCGCTACTTCGCGGTTCGCTTTTCGCGGATTCACGACTTCGCAGATTTTATATGTAAGCATATCTAAATACATAACGCGGATTTTTCGCTGCTTCGCGGGTTTCTGCAGACAATGGGTCTGTTTACTTGCTTCCTCAGTTGGTTTGCCCAGTTGATTTCATACAAGAGATGCTATTGGCAGATGGCTGAGAAGCTACCCAATCAGAGCACGCAGTTAAGTTCCTGTGTGCTGCTGATTGGCTCAGCGACGGAGTGTTGCATTAACCAGGAAGTCTCATCTCACTCATTCATCATTAACGTGCTAATGCTTAAGGGGCCGTGTCCAAGCGCCAACAGAAGATGCAAATGATTGCAGAAAAGGTCAAAGTTTTGGATATGTTGAAGGAAGGGAACAGCTACACCGCTGCAGGACATCGATTCTCTTTATTTAAAAAGGAGGAAAAGCATATAAGATCTACGGCCGCAGTGTCCTTTAACCAGGGTGCAAAACGAGTTGCAAGTGGACGTGATAAGGCGGTAGTCTGGATGGAATCTGCTTTAGGAATCTTTGCAACAAGGTCGATGACGTCATGACTGCCTACAAGCTGCTACGTGTACTTCGCTATACAGTAAGTGTAAACTTATCTACAGATTTCATATTGCTTAGCAGTTGTCCCTGTTTTTAATAGAGTAAATGGTGGGTTGTAAACAATACAGGGAGGGTTTAAAAACGTCCAAATACACGTTAAATAATTAAATAAATATAGTGTCCCTACTTCGCGGAAATTCAGTTATCGCGGTCGGCCTTGGAACCTATCTCCCGCGATAAGTGAGGGATTACTGTATATCAGTAGTTGCTGAGGGTCTTCTCTGGTGATGCAGAGCCATCTTCAGCTCCTGCTTGTTTTGGGGGCTTGGCACCTTCATTTTTCTCTTCAGCATTTGGAAGTCCTGCTTAGTTGTATCAAAATCAGGTGACTGCCTTGGCCATTCAAGAATCTTTCATTTCTTAGCTTTGAAAAAAACTCCTCTGTTGCTTCAGCTGTGTGTTTGAGATCATCATCTTGTTGGAGGATGAAGCCTTGTCCAGTGAGTTTGGAGACCTTTACTGGACCTTCAGCAGATCAAATGTTTCTACAACACCTCAGAATTCATTGTGCAGCTGCCATCAGCAGTTCTGTCATCAGTGAAGAGAAGTGTACCAGTTACCGTGGCAGCCAAGCCATAACACCCCCAGCACCACGTTTAACAGGTGAGGTGGTTTGCTTTTTGTCTCCACACTTTGCTCCTGCCATCACACTGATCAGGATCATCTTTATCTTTTCTGCCCACAAGAAGTTTTCGCAGAATTCTGCAGGCTCTTTGAAGTCCTTTTTCACAAACTGTAATCTGGCCATCCTGTTCTTCTGGCTAACTAGTGGCCTCCATCTTACAGTGTGTCCTCTGTGTTTTTGTTCATGAAGTCTTCTGCCGATAGTCGTCTCTGACACACACACACACACACATCGCCCCCCTGAAGACTGTATCTGATCTGTCCGACAGGCATGTGAGGCTTTGTCTTTACCACAGTGAGGATTCTTCTGTCATTAGCAGTGGAGGTCTTCCTTGGCCTACCAGTCCCTTTGCGATTACTGAGCTCACCGGTGTGTTCTTTCTTCTTCATGAAAATCCAGACAGTTGATGTTGGTCCTCGTAAGGTCTTACCAATGTCTCTTATGGTTTTATTCTTGTTTTTGAGCCTCATAATGGCTTCTTTGACTTCCATAGGCACACCTCTTGTCCTCGTATTGAACAACGGCAACCACAGACTCCAAAGGGTAGAAGCAAGCCGAGGTCTCTTCTGAAGCAATGAAACCCACCGGAGGAATCACAGACACCTGCGGCGCCAAACAATTACGGTGCTGTGAAATGGTGGTACCACGTAGAAAAAGTGTTGTCATTTCTACACATTGAGGCCACAATGTATACAAACACCCGTAAATGAAAGTCTGCAATGTGCATTTTAATCAAACAATTCAGATATGATTTGCAATTTTAAACTGTGGAGAATAGGGGTAAATCAAGGAAAAAACATGTCCCAAAGGGCACTGTGCATACACAAATGACTTTGAATGCGCACATTCCACTTGTGATCAATGGCGTAAATAGAATCCTGTCTGTCATAACTTACAAATTTCTCTTTTTTTTTTTTTACTTTGTCATATATGAAGTATAGGGAAAGTATTGCAATCATCCAAAAATTTGATGTCCAGGTTTTGATGTATCTCAGCATTTTAGATCTCCCCGACTTTCTCGTAAACGAAGTATAGGGAAAGGTTTGGAATCGTCCAAAAATTCAGTTTCGAGATGAATCTCAACAGTTTAGATCTTACCATTTTTGGAAATACATCTGTGTGTGTGTCTCTCTGTGTGTAAATACAATAACCTGAGTACGCTTTCACTTAGGTCAACCAAATTTTTCATACAAGTATTTGGTACAAAAGGTAGATTTCTATCATCTTTTGGGCTATTTCTGTTAACCAGAAGTGGTACTTTTCCTTTTATTCATGCAGCTGGAGAGTCTGATTTATTCAAATATACTTTTATAATAATTGTTCAAAATATTATTAATTTGATTTGATTCGTTGTGGATGGTTCTTTAATGTACATAATATAAAAATTGTCTTGTGGTTTACTCCTCAAATATCCATCCCAATATCTGAGTATACGAGAAAGTCCAGGAGAGACCACTCCCAATTTTTTTTTTTTTTTTTAATACAGTGAAATAAAGTAAATAACTCAATATACCTTTGGAGGAAGAGAATAAGACTATCAGCACTGGAGATTTTTCCATTGCTGTAATGTGTGCTGCTATTTACAGCACACAACATGGTGTAATTTGACTCTAATTGTTGCATTTAAATTGTGGCTAAAATGTTGCCTTTGTCACGTGTACCTGGAAAACAGATTTTTTTTTTGTCTTGTTTTAACCCCCCTAAGCCTACTTTCATCAGTTTGAGACATAGTGTGCTTTCTGCTTCTCTGTTGTTTATCCAGAATGTTCAGAGTAATTTTAAGCATCTATTACTAATCGGCTGTGTGTTTAAATTCTCTTGGGCTTCTACCCGCCTCTGGTGTAACTTCTACATGTTCATCTTTGTATTCTGCTGCTTTTCACAAGTTATTCTCCTCGGCTGACCTTTTCTGCTCCAGGAAGTTTAAGGCAAGTTAGTGGCCATTCATTTGTGGGAAAGGCGGAGGACACATGGACACTTGTTTTTTTTTTGTTTTTTTTTAATTCAAGAAAGAGTTAAACAAAGAAAAAAGACCCAGGATATATTTTACAGGAGCAATGCAAGTAGTTATCAGAGCTACTCCTCACCCTCTGTGTTCAATATGGGTTTGTTGGAAGAGATAAGGCACACAGAGTTTGCTTAAAAAGAAAAACAAAAAAAAAAAAACTGAAGGCTTGAAATGCATAGTCTCTGACTCATTTAGGAGAAACCAATTGCTAAACCCAAGATAAGGAAAAATTCCCACCTCAGTCAAAGAAGTAAAATTTATGGATCTTTACCGAAATTTGAAAAGTTTAAATTTAACTCCATGGCACCAATTGATTACTGAATTCTTTCCAAAACAATTCCCAGCAGACTTTTATCATGGCAAACACACAAAGTATCGGGTGTTTTTGTGACAAACTATTCATTATCTGGCTATGCCAGTCTGCGGGTAGCTCTTAGTATTAGCATGGGTATAGTGTGGTGGTAGAGCCCTAGAGTATCCTTCAATAAGTGCGCACACAAAAAGGCGAGCTTCAAAAGGGCGACCTCAATTGGGCGCGGCGAATAAAGGCGTTCGTAGATAATCTATATATATAAAATCCCTGTGTGCGTCCAGGTGTCCGTGTGTGGGTGTCTTCTGATGAAGTGCGCATGCATGGGGCACGGTGCGATGCATGATATTACTGTCAAAGAAAGTTAGAGGCATTTTACGGAAATACAAACCAGTATTACTGCGAGAGGAAATTAAAGGTACACAATACAGTGACGCATAGTACAGCCACATACAAGCCAGTATTACTGTCAGAGGAGATTAAAGGCATATTACCGACGCGCACGCCTGTATTACCGCCAGAGAAAATTAAAGTTATATTTAAAGGAAGCAGACGTACAAGACGCTATCCTTCAATAAGGGCGCACACAAAAAGGCGAGACCTTATTTGCTGCGCTCAATTGAGGTCGCCCTTTTGAAGCTCGCCTTTTTGTACGCGCCCTTATTGAATAGAGCCATACAAGACAGTATTACTGTCACAGAAAATTAAAGACACACAATACATGGCGGCAGCCCACGAAGAACGGTCAGCTCAGCAAGTAAACATCAACAAAAGAAAGGCTGAAAGAAAGAAAAATACGACCAACAAAAAGAATGAGGTCAAAGTCCCTTGCCATTTAATATAGACTGTTCCTACTAATGTTTATGCACTACTGTTCTAGCTCCCGTTACTGTAACGGGCTAAATGACTAGTTTAGATAATAATAGATAGATAATAATAGTAGATAAAAATAAAATATCTACGTGGCATTGCACATAATCTACAGCTTCAAGTGTAACACAACAATGAGTAAGAGCAGAAAACAACGAAAAATAGAGCGCTTTAGAAATAGTTCGTTAGAAGTTCATGCATTAATTAATTGGATGTTTTAATATTCTTGCTTTCTCCTTTTTATACGTTCAATCGTTGCCTTTATCTAATAAATTTTCTGTAATAATTTTGTTGCGTTTGCCTTTATTCACCGCCCACAATTGAGGTCGCCCTTTTGAAGCTCGCCTTTACGTATTTACGCGCGCCTTTATTCGCCGCGCCCAATTGAGGTCGCCCTTTTGAAGCTCGCCTTTTTGTGCGCGCCCTTATTGAACAGAACCGAGCCCTAGAGTGGAAAAGGGTCCTTGAAATTCACTTGCAGAACTGGTATTGGTTCAGTTCTCTGTGCTGCTAAGCTAAATCGGTCCTCACCACTGTGTAGCGCCTTGTCCCTCTGTTCCTTACCACTTAATAGAAAGGGCATCTGGAGTTCAGTAGGTGAAGTAGCATTCACATTTTTACATCCCTGGTCTTGAATCTTCTTTCTTAGTCAACAGAGCCTCCCCTATAAAATTTGAATCTGGGTGATGTGTCACACTCTAGAAACTGAATTGTTTGCAATATCTATTGTGAAATAAATAGCCTTGATACGCAGGAAAAAGGTTTGGGGCAGCCACCCGTATACCTGAGCCCTGGCTGCAAAAAGGCAAAATAGGTTGCACAGATGTGTACAGGATTGAGTCCAACATAGAACTGTGGAAACATAGGAAGTGGTCTGGGTTTTAAGGCAGGGAACCGGAAGTGACGTCAGGGTGGCCGGCGCCGGAAGTGACAACTTTGTGGTGTGAACTGGAAGGGACGACTTTGTGGTTTGAACTGGAAGGGATGACTTCATGGCCGGACCCGGGAATGTGACGTCATCATGGCTGGAATCAGACAGAATTTCCTGTGTTTAGTCTACAGGGATAACAGAGAAAGAGTTAGCACACCCCGTCACCCCCTGGCCTGGCATGGAATTAGCTTTATTTGGTCCTTTTTAGCTGCCTCCCATGCACATGTGTGTGACACTAGTTTGTAGTATGCAACAAAATTATAACTGAGTGCTCAGAATAAAACAAATTTGAGAAGTGTCATAACTGTCAACTCCTAAAGTGGTCAGCTGTGAATATATGAATGGGGGGTCCATCTGTATCCACACTAGGGGCTGTCATACTCACACCATGTTTCACTCGCTTTTGTGTTTTATTAGAAAAAAGAAAAATATGAGAAAGTGGCATTTTTTTTCTCCTGCATCTTTAGTATGCAGCTATCAGCTAAATAAATATAAAAAAAAACAGCATCAGGCAAATGGAGGGGGTGGCGTTTTTAATACCAAATTCCCTGAATGCTTTCACTGAACTGTTGACGTTGTCCTGGTGACCTACGCTTACATTGTTTGATCTTGGGGTCTCATACCCTATAAACAAAATGTCCCGGGACCAGAAAGCCTTGGCAAGACATTCCAGTAAATCCAGAGGACAGCTGGAAACGATTATATTTGATTAGGATGTTTGTGCCAACTCCAATACATAATGAAGGAATGTCTTAGCGATTTCATGATTTCCTCGCTGTTCGTTTGCCAGAGGCTTGGTCAGCACACGGAGTTTGCCACCCTGAACACATAAATTGCTTGTGTAAGACAACAGTTTCAGACCAGATTATTATTACTAAATCACTGTTTCAAGTAATGCTATCATCGCTTCTTTGTTTGGTGTCATTTATGCACTTTTGCCCTAAATGTTATTCTGTTGCTACTCTGAAATAGGAAAAATAGTGAATATGTGGCAGGTCTGGTGCCAGGTATATGAATACTGGGATAAACATATTTACTGGTGGGTAAACCTGTCCATCTTCCCAGCTTATATTGGAATATTTAATTTGTTGTACAACATATTGAAGTATCCCTCAAGCTATAGGTGCAGTGAATAAATAAAACTGGCTGTTTGCGTGATTGTGCAGGTTTATGAAAATATAAACCCTAGGGAATCCCAGTAATTATTACCTATGCTTTCTATGGCTATAGATTTATGATTCTAGCTTAGCATGATGCATTACGAGATCCAAAATGAGATAATAATATTGCAGAGGAAGGTTTGCTTTTTTCCCAGGCTCCAGTGATACAGCTGACCCGATACTTGCAATTGTTATTTCTTTTGAATGTCTTGAACGTAACGGGCCCTCCATAATGTTTGGGACAAAGACACAATTTTTTGTTGATTTCCCCCTCATTGTTCCACAGATTAAAATTACAAATTATAAAATTCAGATGAGACTAAAGAGCGCCTTGCAGACTTTCGTTTATGGGTGTTTGTATACATTGTGGCTTCACCGTGTTGGGATGACAGCACTTTTTCTACATTCCCCCCCCCCCCCCCCCCATTTTTGGGGACCATAATGTTTGTTGTCACAGGAGTTTGTGATTCCTCAGGTCGGTTTCATTGCTTGATAAGATACCTTGGCTTGCTTCTACCCTTTGGAGTCTGTGGTTGCCATTCTTCATTATGAGGACAAGAGCTGTGCAGATGAAAGTCAAAGAAGCCATTATGAGGATGAAAAGCAAGAATAAAAATATTAGAAACATTGGTAAAACCTTAGGATGACCACAATCAACCGCCCCGAATGTCATTAAGAAGAAAGAACACACTGGTGAGCTCACTAATCACAAAGGGACTGTTAAGCCAAGGAAAACCTCCACTGCTAATGACAGAAGAATCCTCACTGTGGTAACGACAAAGCCCCACACGCCTGTCCGACTGACCAGACACAGTCTTTAGGGGGCCGATGTCTGTGTGTGTGTCAGAGACGACTATCGGCAGAAGGCTTTATGAACAGAAACACAGAGGACACACTATAAGATGGAGGCCACTAGTTAGCTACAAGAACAGGATGGCCAGATTACAATTTGAGAAATACGACTTCAAAGAGCCTGCAGAATTCTGAGTAAGGTCTTGTAGTCAGATGAGACAAAGATGAACTTCATCAGGGTGATGGCGAGAGCAAAGTGTGGAGATGAATAGGAAATGCCCAAGATCCAATGCAGGCCACCTTACTTGTTAAACATACGGGGGGTTGTATGGCTGCCACAATGACTGGCACACTTCTCTTCACTGATGATGAAACTGCTGATGGCAGCTGCACAATGAATTCTGAGGTGATGTAGAAACATCTGATCTGCTGAAGTTCCATTAAATGTCATCAAACTCACTGGACGAGGCTTCATCCTACAACAAGATGATGACCCCAAACACACTGCTGAGGCAACACAAGAGTTTTTCAAAGTTAAAAAATGGAAAATTCTTGAATGACCAAGCCAGTCACCCGATTTCAATCCAACTGAGCAGGCCTTCCATATGCTGAAGAGAAACGGTAAGGGGACAAGACCCCCGAAAGACACAGGAGCTGAAGATGGCTGCATTAGAGGCTTGGCAGAGCATCACCAGAGAAGACCCTCAGCAACCTGGTGATGTCGATGAATCACAGACTTCAAGCAGTCATTGCATGTGAGGGGTATGCGACAAAGTCCTAAATATGACAATGGCTTTAATAGACCTGCCATTGCTGTGTCCCAAACATTATGGTGCCCTGAAATGAAGGGGGTCCTTGTAAAAAATGCTGTTTGAACAAAATGTTTGAAATCCCCTTACGTGGAAGTGTGCACTGTAATCATTTCTGAATTTTTGCTTTGTAATTTTAAACTGTGGAGCAGAGGGGGAAACAGAGTTGTTCCAAACATTACGGAGAGCTCTATATATTGCTCTTCTTGCTATTTTGTAGCTGCTATTGGGGAAAGCTGGTGCAAGAAATAAACTTTACTGCCGAGTAAACTTTTCCATCCTTCCAGCTTGTGGTTTAACCTTTCATTTGTTACACAGCATGCCATAGTACTCCTCAAGCTGTAGGTGCAGTTCTCCATGACACGGAAAGAACATGGCTGAAAATAAAACAGGCTAT